>NW_005054662.1:115827-130334 GCF_000277835.1 Geospiza fortis | reverse complement strand
GCTGGTCAGCTCGCGGAACTGGCGCCCGCCCGCGTCGGGCAGGCAGAACACCTTGGAGCTGACGGTGCGGTCGTTGTCGGTGTAGGGGGTGCCGCCGAAGGTGACGAGGGACAGCACGTCCGAGCGGATGGCCGTGCGCGGGGACTGCATCTCGTGCTGCCGGAAGGGCAGGATCTGGTAGTTGAAGGCCTCCAGCAGGTACTGGCGGCACAGCACGTCCTCCACCATGATGTCCAGGGTCTGCACGCTGTCCACCAGCTCCGAGGACTTCATGAGCGGGAAGCGGATGTGGCAGAGCACGCGGCTGGCGCTGGCGCGGCGCGCGGGGTCGAACTGCAGCCAGCGCACGGCGGCGCGGAACAGCTCGATCTCGCTGCAGCTCTTGAGCTTGTTGCTCTGCAGGAAGAACACCAGGCGCTCCAGGGGCAGGTGGAGGAAATCCTCCTCCTCGGAGATCTGCAGGAAGTGCCTGAAGGTGAAGGCGTCCACGGATTCCTTGAGGGAGGCCAGGCTGAAGGTGGTGGCCATCTGGCCGATGTTGAGGCACGTCTCCACGCTCATGGCCGACTTGAGGAACTCCTCGCACAGCTCCACCACCGGCACCATCTGCAGGAAGACGGCGGCTCCCAGCACGTCCTGGATGCAGTCGAGGTCCAGGGTGACCTCGGCGCTGTAGGCGAAGTCGATGATGTGCTTCAGGCCCTTGGCAGACACGCCCTTGAGCTCGATCACGTCCTGGCTGGCTTCTCTCATCCCGCCCGTGAACATGGCCCTGCAGGTCAGCAACACAAACACAAAAATCCCCCCCCTGCTTCAGCAAGAGATGCAGCACCTCGGAATTGGGTTTTATTTAACGCTCTGATTCTCTCGGGGCGGGGAAGGGGGGAATAAATCAAGGCTAAATCTCTACGAGCCAGGAGAAATGAGAGTGTGCAACGACTTACATAAGGCTTGCATAAACAGTGCACTGAGGAGGAATATTCAGCAACTGGAGAAGTTGTTCAATCCCAGTGGCAGCAGTAATAGGAGCAGACCACAGGACACAGCTCCAGGAAGAGGCAGAGCTGCCAGAGCAGGGAGTGAACAATTCTGGACACCAATGAATCCGTGATATCCAACCAAAAAAGGATCCCACAGGATCTGCACCAGCAGAGATCGGCAGCTGTACCCTGAAGGGTTTTAGGCTTAGGTTTAGGATTTGGGGGCACAAGGAGGGAACACACCTGTGGTGGGAGGCCAGTGACTCCTGGCAGTCAGCAAGGCCTTCAGGCCCTGTTATCCTGTTACCTCGCAGGGAACTACGAAATGGCTCAAAAATTGCAGGTGTAACACATCTCATGAACAGCTTTGGTCTTCCAGCAGAACCTCCCCTCCAAGGCTCCCGCCCAAGGCCTGAAAAAATGGGAGCTGCAGCCCCTGCAGCAGGGGGCTGACAGGCAATTAAACAAAAACGGGGGGAAAAGGCTCAGTTACAGCACAGCTGCGAGCACATCACTCGCCCGGGCCACGCAGAGCTCAGGCCCTGGATCTCCTCCTTGGGAGGCTGCTCAATTCCACAGGAAGCACATTCCACACCGAGGCCTGGCGGGCTGCAGCTCCCAGCGCCGGGGGCGGGATGGGGACGGGGCTGCGCCTGTGGGGTTTGGGCCCTTTTTGGCCCTTTGGGCCATTCCCAGCCCGTTCCAAGAGGGTTTTGCTGCCCAGGGGTGGCTGGGGGTGAGGGTTTGCACCCCGTGCTGCTCACGGAGCAGTGGCAGAGCACTCGTGGGTCAGGCAAAGCCAGAGCAGGTGACATGGAGTGACACGGGGTGACACGGGGTGACGCGGAGTGTCACCGCTCCCTGCCACTGCGCACGCGTCCCAGCAATCCATGAAATGTCGCACAAAAGGTCTTAAACCCGCACTTTTTGGGCTGTTTTTTTCCCACCCGCTCTTTTCCATGGGAAAGGTAAATCCGTGGTGTCACCAGAGCTGCTGCCTGCGCCGACTCCAAGGTGAGAGTCAGCCCCAAAAAATGCTGAGCAGACCCTGCCTCGACACGGGAATAAAGGGATATCTTGGGAACGCTGTCAAAAGACAGGAGTTCCAAGTTTCCTGTCCAAACCAGGCTAGAAAACCTGCTGCCTTCCAGCATAAACCCAAGAAATCCTAAATGACCTAAATGAGGAAATATCTGCATGTGAGATCAGCCTGCTGTAGCCGAGTGACCAGGAACGCTGTTCCCAATTATTTGTCCGCGCAGCAGATGAGAGCGTTGTGCAGAAATCCCAGCATATCCCGTGTCCCAGCCCTGATCCCTCGCCCCAGAGGACACCCAGCCACGTGTGTGCTCCTGCACCAGCTGAGCAGGGAGAGGAAAGCCTTTATCGAGCCTTTATTGTTGCCATGCTGAAGACAAATCATCAACTAGAATGCAATTCCCTTCAAAAGTGTTACGGTTCTAAAATGCTGATTATATAAATGCCTCGATTTCACTCTTTTCCCTCCCCCTTCCCGCAGGAAAAAAAAAAAACAACCACAGAGTGTTTTCAAAACCTGGATTATTCTGCTGCTGTTCCCCAGGACAACCTTCTGGAGCACGTCTGAAGTTCTGAGGAGGAAGAAGCCACTCAGCAATGAGATTCTGGCAGTGGAACCACCCTGGCAGTGGCCCTGCACCAGCAGGGAGGAACAAACCAGTGCCATTAACATTTGGGGGAGAGCAGCTCCAGGATTAATGGTGCGTCCTCAGTTTGGAGCCCCCATCCTGGAGGTGTCCAAGGAGCTCCTGGACACGGCACTCAGTGCTCTGGGCCGGTGACAAGGTTGAACTTGATGGCCTTGGAGATCTTTTCCAACCTCAACCACAATTCAGTGGTTCTGTGACGGAGGCAAGGTGGATGGAACACCTATTTTCACTCAGGACTGAATTCCCTGCTCTGCAATTGGCTCTGTCTGCATTAATTTGGCTGCAGAACTCCTCAAAGTGCTTCGGTTCTCAGCCCACACCAGCTGCGACAATTCTCCCAGACCTTCTGGGAGCCCCACAGACAGAGCAGTGCTGCCTAAAGAGAACAGGAGGATGGCATGCCTCATTTTGGAGCCTCACTGCCACTTCCAAACCAGCTCAGCAGCAAAAGCAGCACCAACACCTGCCCAGCTGGGTCAAAACCTGAGCTTGGGCTCCTGCCTCGGCCCAGCAGCTGCAGCTGAACAAACCTGAGTGCAGAGGGACTGATCCTGAACCTCTACCTGCCTGCAGGACACCTGTGGAGCAAACCAAACCTCCAAAGGCTTCTGTAGGGTGGGACTTTTGGGGTGTGGTGGGGAGCCTGGGGTGGGGAGGATGGGGAGACAGCAAACCCACGGGAAAGGTGGAAGTGCCTGCTTCCCTATGGGATTCTCACCTGAAATAGTCACTGCAGGCAGCCAAGACAACTTTATGAACCTGAAACACTTCATTATTTATAGTGAGGATGACATCAAGCAGCTGAGCCTGGGCTCGGAGCGAGGCCAGTCCCTGCAGCAGCGTGGTGCTGTGGCCAGGAGCAGAGAACGTGCATTTCAGGGTGCTGTTCTTGTCAGCCATGCTAAAAACAGAACAAGAGAGACAGCCTGGTTTGAGATGAGCACAGAACGGCAGACACCCACCCAGCCAGATGGGGACACACGGCAGCTGGCACCAGCTGGAAGGCAAATTCCCACCTCAGAGCCACCCAGGGAACACCAGCACCTCGGGCTCCCTTCTCCCAGCACAAAACACTTCCACGTTTTCCAGACATCCTCTGGCGCTGCTGACATCCCTGCAGCACACATGGGGCTCCAGACAGCACCCAGACATCTCCTGGGGCCACAGCCTCCAAGGAATGTTGGTGTCTCCACGCCGGGCTGCCCCAGACTCCACCCTGACCTCCACTTCAACCACAGCACCGAGTCGCTGCTTCTGCTCAGCACCTTCCCTGCGCGCAGCTGCTGGATTCCCCGCTCCTGCCAGCCCCATCTGACCCTTCCCTTCTGCCTGACCCCCAGGAGAGGAGCAAAAAGCAAAATACTGCACGGCACTGGCTGGCCTGAACAACGTCAGCTGCCTGAGCTGCGCTGTCAACGGTCCCCTCCCAGAACAAACATCCCCCTGCTCTTCCCAGTGCCTCTCACACGTGCTCCCCAGCAGCATCCCGGGGTCTGCCTGCCCTCGGATGCACTCGGCAGCGGGAACAGCAGGAGCCCTGCTCCAGGGGAACAGCCCTGCAAAGAACTCCAGGGCCTGCTGCAAGATCCCCTGAGCCCGCTCCTGGGAAATCCCAAATCCATCTGTAAAATTTAATCCAGCTCTGACCGACCTCTCAGGATCAAGACACAGGGATCAATATTCAGGATGGGGCTGATGGCTCCAGGAGCATCCTGCTGCTTGCTTGGTCCCTGCGTTTTTGAGGAATCTCTTATGGAAAACGTGACCTCAAAAAAATCCCAAGGAGATTATCCCGAGTCTGGGAAGGAGTGTGAGCTGCTCCCAAATCCACAGTGGGAGAGTGCACTTAGGACTGCACTTAGAGGGAATTGTCATTATTATTATTATTATTATTATCATTACCATTATCATTATCATTATCATTATTATATATGTTATTATATTTTATTATATTTTATTATTATTTTTTAGTAATTTTAGTATTTTTAGTATTATTATTTAGGTGGAATAGAGCAAGGGAGCCAAAAAGGAGTAGGCAGGGTTGAGTAATCCCAGGGTTTGCTCCAACCCTCCTCCCTAAGAACAACAACAGCCACACACAATGGACCAAACGAGCCGGCGAGGTCAGGGAAGAGTCAGGGAGATGGGATAACAAAAAAAGGGGATGTAAACAATCCTGAAACAATGAGGGACAAGGGACAGGGCTCGCTCCTATCGGGTTGCAATTTCCTGCAAGCTTTAGGTTGAGGGGAAATCTGGGATGTCCATCAGGGCTCTGGAGCTCGCTGGGATGCACAAAGCAAACCTTGGCAGGCTGGTTCAAGCTCCTCGGGCTGGGGAATGCACCTCAAAATCCATGGGAGCTCCTGCTGGGATGGCTGGGGGCGCTCAGCTCGGGTAGGGTGGTCTGAAATCCCCACCCTAAAAATCAAAGAGCACTTGAAAGAGCCTCAGAGCAGAGCGTGGAGTGTTCCTCGCTGGAATAAAAGGGATTAGCAAAAAGGCAGCTGCTGACAGGACCTTTATCCACACTCTGCAAGCCAAGAAACGTCTGTCCGCCCCGGCTCTTCCCGAGGAAAGGAGAGGGAAGAGATTGGAGGGATCCTCGGCACGTCAAACCCCTTTCCTCTCCTCGCTGGAACCTGGATTTGCTGGGGAGGAAGGAGGAAATGTCCAGCAGCAGCACAGAAGCCACAGCTCCAGGCTGGACAGGTAAAATCCACAGGGACGGATCCAGCAGGAGCCCAAATTCCTGAGTTTGTGTGACTTTGTCACACTCCATCTCTGCAGGAGTCTCCTCATGGGAATTTTCCCCAATTTTTAAATTTTTTTTGGTACTGATTTCACACATTCCTCTTCCCAGCCCTGGGGGTCATCCCTATGGGATGCTGTCCCTGGATCCACAGGCAGCACAGGTTCAAACAACCAGCATCACCTGCACAAATATTCCTTTTTTTTTTTTCCTTTTCCTCAATTCACTTTCACAGGATTAGCTCAGGGCGGGTTGGCCCATCTGTGTGGAATAAAGGTGTTTGGATGTGGGATTCATTTCAACAGGTAATGGAACAGCCACTCCAGGAAAAAACTCTGTGTTCTGGTCCCTTTGTCTGTTTACAGGGATAGAATAAAAGGATCCAATGATTACACAATACCCTGAAGGAGGGAAAAAAAAAACAACAAGTAAAACAAAAGAAAAGCATCGCTGATGTCCAGCAAAAAAAAACCAAAAGGATTTTAAGGAGAAAAAAAAAAAAAACCCAAAAGGATTTTAAGGAGGAAAAAAAAAACCCAAAAGGATTTTAAGGAGGAAAAAAAAACCCAAAAGGATTTTAAGGAGGAAAAAAAAAAAAACAAAACCAAAAGGATTTTAAGGATGAAAAAAAAAACAACAAAAGGATTTTAAGGAGAAAAAAAAAACTGGAAACAAAAAAAAGTCCACACAAAGCATGAGAAATCAAGCAAGGGATTTATGGAAAACAAAGGGGGAGGAGGAGAGGTGAGAGAACAGCACCAAGCGGTGTTTGCTCTGTGGGGAGAAAAAAGGGATTTGTGCTGAGAGCAGGCTTGGCTGGGCACGGGAGCACGCCTGAATCCACGGCCTTGGCTCCCTCCCCAGCACGGGGAATGGAGGAAGAAGAGGAGCAGCAGTTGGATGCCAGAGAGTGAAAAATAAATATATAAAAGCCCGGAGCACAAAAGGAAGCCTTGAACATGTGAGAGCGCCTTTGTGAGGCTGTCGCTATCTCATCCCAGATCTCCAAATGCCGTGTACTTGTTGCTTAACAATTTGTTACAGCAGGAACAGCCTGGAAGACAAAACTTGGGAAGAGTTTTGTCTCCTCCTCCTCGCAGCTCAGAACGTGCCCCGGGAGATAAAAGCCTTTCAGCACAACAGGGAGAAAGTGGTTATTCCACTGCTTCCCTCTCCTCGGGAGGCAGGCCTGGGGAGCTTCTGGAATTTTCCTGGGGATGCTCAAAAAGCTGGGGTTTCACGGGGGTTTCCGTGGTCAGAGAATCCCTCAAGAGCTCAGCTTGGAGCAGGGTCAGGCGTGGGGCTGCAGCCGAATTTCTCCGCTGGAAAAAGGCGGGACACAAAAATCACACCCACACCAACATCCCACGGCGGGCATCCCAACACCCACGGCAGAGATCCCAACACCCTGCCACCAGCAGGCCGCTCACGTGGCCCTGTGGGCACAAAGGTGGCTTTGCACAACAGGATTCCCACGTTCCATATGGAAACAGCTGGCAAAGGGATCTTTATACCCATGGCACGCATGGCAGCTGGAATCCCACAGCAGAGAGCCAGGGGGGTGAAGCCTTCTGGGCAGCAGCCTCAGGGCTCTGGGAACATCCCTGGGACATCCCTGGGACATCCCTGGTACCCCAGTTGCAGCCAGGCAGCAATAATGGGATTGAGGATTTGTCTCTGAAGCCAGATTGCCCCCGATGCTCTGCGGTCACTGCGGGGCACAGCCCAGCGTGGGGAACCAAGCCAGGCTGAACCCTGGTGTGGGGAGGGCGTGGAGGTGTCCCAGAGAGGGCTGAGGGAGCGGTTCCAGGCAGGGAGGGCAACCAGGGCCAGAAATGCTGCTGATCCTGCTGCTGCTGCAGCCAGAGGAGCCCTCAGCCCCAGCTCGGGCTCTGCTCACGCATTTCCCAGCAAGGAGCGCTGGGGCTTTGACCAAAACCAGCTGCAGAGAGGAGGCACCTGGACACCCCAGAGGCTGAGATGCTGAGGGCCACACTTCAAGGACCAGCTCAGGCACAAAGAACATCCCAAGAACAAGCGGCCCCTGGCGCTGCCTCCTCCGTTCCCCACGGCGTCATGTGGAAGCCAAGATGCCTTTCGAGCTAATGAATCATTTTTACCAAATCTGTACTGATGATTAAAAACATCAAAGCCGGAATTAAAGGCTTACCAAGCATGAGTTCATATTTCAGCATGTTTGCAACCACTGCACAAGTACAAGTGGAGAGAATTAGAGCAGGACAGATTGTAACATTTTAGTGATTGAATTAAGGGAGAAAAATCTGCCTGTCGTGTTCCTCCTCTTCTTTTACAACATGGAAGGAGGGGCACTTTGGTGCTCTCCATCCCAGCTCAGCATCCCCACATTTTCCCACTTTTTGGGCAGGTGGTGCTGGGTAATTTTTCATCCAGGAGAAACTGGAGGGGGTTTGGCAGGATTCCTGAGCAGGGCAAACTTCCAAGAGCCAAACTCTTCCAGATACTCCAGCTCCAGAGGTGGGACCCTGCAGGGAAGGGCTGGGGGACAGCAGGGGAAGGGGGAAAAGCAGCAGAACGTGTGGAAAAGCACCAGGTATGGAGTGGCACAGCTTTTCCAAGGCTGAACAAAAAGGGCTGGGATTGCAAAATAGCCAGCGAGGCACCTGCAAGGGATTTTTTGTGGTGAGAGAAGCAGAACTCCCATAAAGCTGGAGAGTAACTTTATTTAGAACATAAGGTATGAATATTAAGGACCTTCTTTAGGAACCTTTGACAGGCAGCATTATAGATATTTTAATAATGCAAATCATTTAATGCCTTTAGTTTCATGCCTAAGTAAAAAAAAAACACATTTAGATTCTGATTTTTAAACTACAATTAAGACACTTAAAATCAAAACAAAAGTCAAACTCCCTCAGATAAGTCACTGGTAGCCATGGTGACTGTAATATTTCAGATCCTGAGGCTTTATATCACATGCCCAAACGATGAAAATGAGTTTTCAGCACTTCACACTCACAAATGCTACGTTAGGGCAGAAAGGCTGAGCCCTTCACTGCGGATCTGCTGCTTCCCAGAGTCTCGTTTGGGATTTTGGGAGAATGTTCCCGCGGCCTTTGCATCCCTCTAAGGAGTTTCCTTGGAAGTTTGGGGGCAAGGAAGATGAGGCACAGAAATACCTGCCCTGTTAACCCACTTCTGCTCCCAACAGCACTTACAGCGCTTCCTGGCCAAATTAGAAAACCACAGCAAGCACTTAATGATCAGCAACTAATTAAATATTAACACTCTGATTGAAGGGGACGTTTTCCAGCGAAACAAAATCATCCTCAAGAAAGATATGGGTGCAAAAAAAACCCCAGTGTTTAATCGATTTCTTTGTTCCCTTTTCAAACTCCTTCCCTTAATTTCTCCAATTTCCCTCCACTGCCTCCACTCATTTTTTCCACTCCTGACACCATCTCTTTCATCAAAGTAATAAATAAAAGGAGAGAGAGCCTGAGACTAATATCGCTTTTTAAAAGCGACTGGCAATTTGCAGGGCTCAAATAAAGAGATTATAAATGGGGCTGAGTTTCAGGAGTGATACTTTGTGTGAAAATAATGGACCTCTGGAAAACGCCTCAAGCGCAACGGGAAAGTTTGAAAAGTCTCCAGCCTCAAAATTTCAGGGAATTTATTGTTTGGCAAAGGGAGAGCAAAGAAACATTCGCTCTTTAAGAAAGAAAAAGGGCAAAGCGCAGCAAACAAAGGTTTTGTTTAGTTCTGTTTCAGGGATCTAAAGGCCGGTCCCTCTCCCAGCAGCCGGACTGGTCAGCCCTGGCATGGGGCTGGGCACTGCTGTGCTCCCACACTGACCACTGCTGGCCAGCCCAGGCCTGACCCAGCCCTGCAGCTCTGTGAAAACGGCAATTAAAGCTGGATTTTACTGAAGCCAGGAGGCACCTGGCTCATTTTCCAGTCTCAGGTCCTGCTGATCCCCTGATTTCTTTATCTGCATCCCATTTCCCCCAGGCTGGAACCAAGGACACCCTGGAGCCCAAAGGTAAAGCAGCAAGAAGCTTTTCAATTTATTTATTTGTTAAATATTTTTTTTAATGTCCTTAGAAGTCTGAGACATTTCCAAAATCTCTGTTTTTCTTTTCTTCAGAGCCGGGCTCGCTCGGGGCCCAGCAGACACACACACGAATTTCATTCTGCTCCCAGGCATCAATCAGGAGGTTGTTTGCAAGCCAAAGGAGGTGGGATTTTGGTTTCTGCACTAATAAAACTGGATGGCTGTCAAAAAGCTGGCTGGCCTGGTAAAACAGAGCAGCAAAAAAGTGGAGGGTGAAAGATGTGAACATGTTCAACTCTGCCACCGCCCGGGGTTCCAACGTGAGGCTCTGGGCAGGACACGCTGTACCCAGGAAAAATTGGGGGGGGGTGGGGGAAGAAAAACAGCAACAAAAAAAACCCCAGAATGAGATTTTTTAATGTTTCTGTCACAGAGCCAGAGGCATCTTTGTGCTGGTGCAGTTTGGTGCTGGTTCTTCAGCAGCCAGAAGGAGCAGTGGATTCTCAGGTGAGAGGTCCAGGAGCCCAGGTTTGGACAGCAGGGCTTGGAGGGGCAAAAATGTCACGGTGAGGTTAATGACAAGGATTTGCCATTTCTCTTTTTTCATATTTAGAGCTACCACAGAGGGTTTTGTCCTGTACTGGGCTTTTCCTCAGTCCTGCCCAAAGCTGGTGACAGCTGGAGAGGTGACACTCATCACCACCCATCCCTGACCGGCCACCACCTCGACTGAAAACAACAAGATGCTCCCTCAGCCCACAAACTGAGATGATTATTTTTTGCCAGCCCCAAACCTGATCCCTCTGAGGCAGGAACAAACAGAGCAAACACAAAAATCACCGGGGGCACGTCCGTGCCAGCGGCAGGCACAGGCAGTGTGACAGCAGTGACAGAGCCAGGCACGCAGGGACCCTCGGAGCGCGCAGTTTACATCCCATAAAATCCATGTACACCCCCAAGCTCGGGCTTGTTACACACTCAACACTCCCTGGCAGCTCTGTCTTAAACACTGCACGTTTCCCCAGCTTAGGGTCAAACCCTGAAGCGCGAAAAGGGAAATTAGAGCGGTGCCAGGTCCGAAATAAGCCAAAAATCCGAGCTGTGCCCGCCTGCTGGAACAGCCCGAGGGAGCAGCGGGTGCTCCTGAGCCTCTCCCAGCAGTGCAAAGGCCGGGAGGCACCTAGTGGTGTCGGGAAGCACAGCAGAGCCACCAAGGCCACCCCAAAAGTGTCACCTGGGCCACACAGGCACAGCCGGGCACTGCCCTCCTGCCCTGCGCCCGCTCCAGTGCCACCATGCCACCTCTGGGAGCCCAAAATCTGCCAGGACCTGCCACCTCTGGGAGCTCAAAATCTGCCAGGACCTGCCACCTCTGGAGCCCAAAATCTGCCAGGACCTGCCACCTCTGGGAGCTCAAAATCTGCCAGGACCTGCCACCTCTGGGAGCTCAAAATCTGCCAGGACCTGCCACCTCTGGGAGCCCAAAATCTGCCAGGACCTGCCACCCTTGGGAGCCCAGCAGAGCTGATCCATGGCCTGGTGTCCATCCCAAAATCTGCCAGGACCTGCCCGGTCACCTTCCCTGTGGGCACAGCCCGTGCCAGCTGTGCCAGCAGCTCTGCCAGGGTCCCCAGTGCAAGGAGCCCACTCCCCACTTTGTCCCACATCCCCACCCCACTCCACACCTGGGGAGAAGTCAGGAAAATTCCAGCTTTTCCAGAGGTCCCTGGAGCAGAGCTTGTGCCAGGCTGTCCCCAGAGCAGAGTTTGTGCCAGGCTGTTTGTGCAGCAGGATTGCACAGCCCGGGCAGTGTGGCAACAGAACAGCAGCAGGTACGTGCAGGGCAGGTGCTCCTCTCCCCTCCCTGCACCTCCACCCTCCAGATTAGAGCCCGGCAGCAGCCAGGGAGCTCAGGCAAAATCAGCACAAAGGGATGGAACAGCAGAGAGCAGCAGCAAACAGAGAGCCCCGTTCCTCCCATGGAAATGAAGGAATTGGTGTTTTCCAGCACTCAGCATCAAATCCACTTGCAGCCCATTCCTCCCCTGAGCTGAACCCTCTGCACTCAGGTGTGTCCCCATCACAACACTGCTTTCTCTCCCAGCTCCATGGGCAGCTCTGTCCTGCACAGGCTTTGTGCCACCCTGCCCTGAACAGAGCCACCCAAGGCCACCAGAACAGCTTCTCTTCAAGATCCCAAATTTCTGTGCAACTCCAGCATTTCTTAATAAATGAGAAAGTGGGAGAGACGCTTTAACCACGTCCTGCTGCGCAAGGCTCCTCCTTACAAAGCCACACAGCACCCAGAGGTAGGACAGGAACCTGTAAAGCATCCCCCAAGTTTGCTTTTGGTGTAAATAAAACCCCCAGCTCAGGACTCTCCCAACACTGCAGGAGCAGGCTGCAGTTATTTTTACAGTGATTCAGTTCGAGCATAAACATTTACACCACGTCTACCAGATCTAACAACTAAATCTGTCTGAAACTTGCCATGTGGCAGAGGATAGATCATAGAAACCCCACAAAAACTCCACTTCAGCTCCAAAAGGGAAAAAAATACCCAGGCTGATTGAAGGGTGAAGCTGTAGGAGATGACAGGAACAGCAAAGCAAGGCAGGCTCACAGCCCTTATCTTCCCCCCTTTGGGGTTTTACTCCATCTCCCTGGACATTTCTCTCCTTCCCACCACTTTCTCAGAAGGAATAAAGTTTGGGAAGCTCAGGTCAGCACTCCCTCGATGGGAACCCAGACATTTGTGACAAGACCTTGCCTGCTCATCCTGGTTTTCACAGCAAACGCTCCGGTGTGTCCTTCAAGGGATTACTCCCAGTTAATTCCTCAGCAGCTCGTGTGGACACCTCAATTCATTGCCATGGAAAGGCCTGCAAAGGGACATTCTCTCCAGCATCTGGGATGATGTTCTTCCCAGATTTTTGTGACCCTGCTTCGCACAACCCCACCTCACCAAGGCTGCAGCAACGATGGCTCAAGCACAGAAGCTTCTCCTGCTGAGGGTCCCAAAAGGTTCCAAATTTCCTCTCCCCAGCCCCAAAGAGTGAATTCTGCACCATGAAACTCTCCCTTTACGTGATAAAGAGGGCTGGGAATAAAATATGAAACCTAATTGTAAATCATTAAATTCTACCCGAGGAGGAAGAGAGGAGAAAAAAAAACCCCACCCAAACCCCAAGTTTATTTCAAAATAGAAGATTGGGGCAATTTGCTTTTCAATGCCCACGAGTGGCTTTATCTCGCGCCATCAGCGTGTCCGTTTGTCCCCATGGTGTCGCACAGCCTGCGCTGTGTTGAATGAAAGGGCAGGATCCCGGCAGAGCAGTGGATTTTCCTGCTCCGGGGCAGCTCCCGGGCCAGCGGTAGCAATTCCAAAGATGGAAATTCTGCCCGTGGTGCTGGAGCTGCAGTGCACCATCCAAATGGCATGTGTGAGACAGCCCCGAGCCTCTGTCCTCCTGCCTCAGAGAGCAAAGAAGTGCAAAAAGTCACCAGTGGAAGCACCTAACAAGGAATCATTGCTGACAGGGAATGCCCTTGGAATCCTCCTCACGCTCCACAGCACACCCAAAGTCCTCCATCAGGTTTCTCCTCGTATTCCCCAATAAATCCACCTTCAAACAAGCAAAAAAAGCTTTAAACTGCCGACCAACAAGAAGCAGGATCCAAACTTGAACGGGCTTTGCTTTAAAATTAACAAAGAAAATAAACACTCAGCGATAGGGAACATGACGGAGCTGCAGCTCGGGGGAATAAAACTGCTGCAGCTCCAGCCCGGGTGATTTATCACAGCCCTGAAACAAATGACTTCCATTTCTCACTGCTGCACACCCAGGGAGCTCCCAAGTGCCAGGGGAGAAGTGCTACCAACACCTGGAGTGCGAAGTGCTGGGATTCCTGTCTGAGAAAGGAAAGGGAGGCGCAGAGGGATAAAATGAGATGCTGCAGGTGACACAGCATGGAGCTTCCCAGAGCACAGATGGTTATTAGGGGGGAAAAATAGAATATATCTATAGGTGAGGATTCAGAGAGGCTTCTCCAGACTGAGCAATGCCTGGGAGAGCTTCCCCTCTGCGGCGTGACACACACGGGTGGTGACTTCAGGAGGCAGCGCTGGAAGCTGAGGATAAACGGGGCTTTGAAGGGAAGTGACAGCCAGACAGCACCAGGAAACATCCCCGGGACAGACAGCACCACATCCCCGGGACAGACACCGCAACTGCCCGAGCCATGGTGAGACAGGGAAACAAACCCTGAGAACAGAAACTCCTCCGTGAGCAGGTACCACCTGCAACACCCAGAGCATCACCCCAACAGGTACCACGCAACCCTGACAGGTACCACATCACCCCAACAGGAACCACATCACCCTGACAGGTACCACATCACCCTGATAGGAACCACATCACCCCAACAGGAACCACATCACCCTGATAGGAACCACATCACCCTGACAGGTACCACATCACTCTGACAGCTCCTGCATCACCCCAAAAGATACCACATCATCCCAACAGGTATCACATCACCCCAACAGGTACCACCTGCCCTGTGCTCCCTTCAAAGCCTGAGTGACCCCCCCAAAATCAGGGACTGGGGGTCTGCAGGCACAGCAGAAGGGGTGAGGGGCAGCAGAATGGGCCTGAACTACCAAAAGCTGGGTGCCTCTGGAAGTGCTACACCCGATGCCTCTATAAACCTACAGAGCTGGTGGCTCCGCAGACCTGACCCAGGGTGGGACTCACTGGGGGGGTTTCACTGTGTGGATTCACTGCGTGGATTCACTGGGTGGATTCACTGTAGGATTCACTGTGTGGATTCACTACAGGATTCACTGTGTGGATTCACACTATTTTCTGCTTTAGAGTCTCCCCCAAACCTCAGCCTCCCTCCTCACACACCCCCCGAGCAACAGCGTCTCTGCTCATCACGATCGTTCCCTTCCCGCTCCGGCCCGGGTACACTGAGCACCGGGCACCGGGTACACCGAGCACCGGGTACCGAGCACCGGGTACACCGAGCACCGGGTACACCGGGAA
>NW_005054662.1:110520-115177 GCF_000277835.1 Geospiza fortis | reverse complement strand
CGGGCTCCGCTCCGAGCCCGCCGGGCCTGGCGCCGCCCCGCCGCCACCGCCACCGCCGTGTCACCGCCCCGCGGGAGAGCGGGGCTGGCACCTCTGCACGGGGACGGGGGACCGGGGCTGGCACGTCTCCCCGGGGATGGGGAACCAGGGGCTGTCACCTCCCTGCAGGTTTGGGGGACCGGGGGTTGTCACCTCCCCACAGGAATGGGGAACCGGGGGCTGTCACCTCCCCGTGGCCGAGGTGAGGGGGGCTCTGTGACCCCCCCAGACTGTGGGGACCGGGACTCTGTCACCCCCCAGTGAGGATTTGAGGCTCTGTCACCGCCTCCTGGCTGAGAGGATCGGGGCTCTGTCCGCACGGATGTCCCAGGAGATGTCCCCGCCCTGCAGCTGCGGGGTCGCAGGGGTCTGTCACCACCTCACAGGCCACCAGCTCCTTCCCTCCGAGCATTATCCAGCCGATGTCCTTCTTTGCCGCAGCCTGGAAATCCCAGCACTTCCCTCGGGATTCCACCTGCGGACCGCTCCGTGTCACCTGCGGGACACGTGCAGCCAGCCAGGACTGCGGGGACAGCCCTGGCAGGGGACAAAACCTCCTGCCAGGCCACTCGGAGCAGCGTTTTTGGCCAGCGGCCGCGCGTGCAGGAGCAGCAGTACCCTCCAGAGGGTGCAGTCCTGTCGCCGGAGCTCGCCGCGCCTCCCGGTGCCAAATCCGCCTCCGTCCCCACACATGGTCGGCATCAGAGCCCTCCCAGCTCTCCCCAAAGCCACCGAGGCCACGCGGGGTCCGTGTAATTCCTAAAGCCGCCTCGCATCTGCTCGAGGGGGCATTCCAGGCATCAGTGGGAATCAGGAAATTATTCGTAGCGCTGGCCCTGCCAACGGCCCGGGGTAGATTTCTTTGATTTCCCATGCTCGGTGTCCACATCTGTAGAAGGGAAAGGGGGGAATTCGTACATGAGAATAAACGCGCTTGGAAAGCCGTGAAAACTCCCTTTCAAGTCAGCCTGATGAAAACTTCATGTTCTGGAGCTCTTTGCTTCGAGGGGAGCAATCTGTTTCGAAGAGGAAAAGCTGTGTATTTTTCTTATTTAAACGTCCTAAATCTGCTGGAGCATTAAAAATATTTGGCATTTCCACAGCACATTTCATTCCCAGCTCCGAATGCGTTTTGCAGACACTCATTAATTAAGCCTCGCAAAACCTTGGGGAGAAAGGGAAGCAGTGCTTATTAATTTGCTATTTGTGTTGCTGCAGCGCACGGAGACCCCGGCCAGGACCTCGGGGCCTTGTTATTTCAGACACGACCTGCACAGAGGAGGAGCTGTCAGCAGGGGAAGAGGCTGTGGATGGACCCTCCTGGTGTTCCAGCCCCCGTCCCTTCTGGAATTTGGAGCTGCAGGAGCTCTCCCCCAGCTGTGCTCTTTTTGTTGTTCTGGTGTTTGGGGGGAGCTCCTGCCCCTCCTTCCCAACACCTCGTGGTTGTCCCACTTCCAGCTCGGCTTCATCTGACACCTTCCCCTTCCTCTGGGGGTCACTTTATGGAATCTCAGAGTTATTTAGGTTGGAAAAGACCTCCAAGACCACCGAGTCCAAGCTGTGACTGATCCCCAGCTTGTCCCCAGCCCAGAGCTCTGAGTGCCACCTCCACGAGCTCCTTGGACACCTGCAGGCGTGGGCGCTCCAAACCGCCCTGGGCAGCCCCTTCCAGAGCCTCACCATCCTTCCCATGAGGAAATTTCCCCAAAACCCAGCCTGAGGCCGTTCCCTCTGGTCCTGGTGTCCCCTGGGAGCTGAGTCTGACCCCCCCAAGCTGTCCTGTCCTGTCAGGAGAGCCCCAAAGTCCCCCCTGAGCCTCCTTTTCTCCTTCTGAGCCCCTTCCCAGCTGCCCCTCACCTGTTCAGCGCACCCTGCTCTGTGAAAGACTTCAAACAAACGCTGCCCCTCTGTTATTTTTAGGTCCCACCTGATATTTTTAGGTCTCCCCTGCTATTTGAAGTGCAGCTATTTCTGTCCCCACAGGGCTGTGCCCTCTCCGTCCCAGGTGTGGTGGCAGAGCTGTGAATGTTTCACCTCCGCTTCCCCTGCAGGAAAAGCAGGGCCGGGCTGGATGCTGTAAATGCCTTTCACGTGTTCCCCAGATCCCAGTTAAATGGAACCCCAGAAGGTCTCTCAAAGCAGGAAAAATGCATTTATAAGACCCTGGAAGGAAGATGTATTCCATAACGACTCTGGTGACCAGGCGTGCTGACTTGTGTCATGTGGAGAAGGAGCCAAGGGGGGGATTTCTTGTTATTTCATATTGCTGATGGGATTTTACCTCTGGCAGCAAATCCAGGAACTTTTTAGTTACCATTATTGTTTGATTTTATGGGCCATTTGATATTTATTTTTATTTCTCTTCATTATTTGTTGAGTGCACTTAGCCCCCTTCCCCAAGCAGCCTGCCTTATATCTAAGGTGAATTTTATGACCAGTGTTAGCACAGCAATCTGAGCAACTCACACAACTGTAATATATTTATCCTGTGCACTCAGTACATCCAGGCAGGCCTGGAATTCCTACTGTGGAGAGCAGTGGTCTGCCTGGAAAATCCCAACTCTAACTAGACTGCGTTTAAAAAAAAAAAAAAGGAATAAACTCAGAACTATTCTACATTATTCTCTTTACATTCTTCTTCTTTCTGATCTTGATGTCAAGCCTTCAGGATCTATTTGACTCATATTTTCACCTTTTTTTTTTTTTTTTGGTTTGTTTTTCCCCTTGCAAAACATGAGGTCTCTCCGTGTACCTTTTGCTGCAAGCCAAGCTCTTGCGTATCCCACGGCTCCCACAGCTGGACTTTAAAATCCACAGCCAGCACTGGGAGAGTAATGACAAAATCATGAGCTGGCAGCTCTGCCTTTCCCTTAGACCTCCTGATTTCATCCTGCTCGGGAGCGAGAATTCCTCACAGCTCCCAGCACCAGCATCCAGGGGTTTTATTCTTTTTTTTTTCCAATTTTTGTTAGATTTTTCCCAGCACGGGATTTTTTTCCCCTAATTCTTGTTACGTTTCTGGCTGCTCTATTTTCCCTCGTTGTGGAGGAGGCTGCGATGACCTCCCTCACTCCTCCTGGGTGACACGCCAGCTCTGTCTCCTGCCTGCCCTGAGGGTGTGGTGGGGTTTCTCAGTGCCTGTGCTTCTCCCTGCGTTTATTCCCTCTGGATTTCTGCTCCGCTGCTCCCTGCTAATCCCTGGGTAATCCTGGCAGAGCGTGAGCCTGGGGAAGGTCAGGAGCACAGGCTGGGGTGTGGCTGCTGCGCCAGCAGGATGGAGCAGCCCTTCTCCCTCCCTCCCTCCCTTTTGTCCTGCCCCTTTGGATGCATTTCCCCGTGGAGATGTTGGAGATGTTTGATCTGCATGGGCTGGTGGAGGCGGATCCTCCATCCCCTCCTTCCCCTGCAGCTCCAACTCTGCCAGGGCCCACGGCAGAAAGAGAATTCCATGGTGGGGAGCGGGCACCGAGGGCAGGGATGTGACACCCTCAAGGATGTGGGACCCTCAAGGATGTGGGACCCTCAGGGATGTGAGACCCTCAGGGATGTGAGATCCCTCAGGGATGTGGGACCCTCAAGGATGTGAGACCCTCAGGGATGTGGGACCCTCAGGGATGTGGGACCCTCAGGGATGTGAGACCCTCAGGGATGTGGGACCCTCAAGGATGTGGGACCCCTAAGGATGTGGGACCCTCAGGGATGTGGGACCCTCAGGGATGTGAGACCCCCAGAGATGTGGGGACCCTCAGGGATGTGGGACCCTCAGGGATGTGGGACCCTCAGGGATGTGAGACCGTCAGGGATGTGGGACCCCTAAGGATGTGGGACCCTCAGAGATGTGGGACCCCCAAGGATGTTGGACCCCCAGAGATGTGGGATACCAATGGATGTGAGACCCCTCAGGGATGTGGGATCCCCAAGTCCCTCAGGATGAGCTCTGTGGGCTCCCACCATCCTGGGGTGCAGCCGAGCCCCGCAGGTCCCAAATTCCCCAATTTCAGAGACAATCCAACAGAACCAGCACGAAACCCGGGGACAGCAGCATCCCTTCCGTGCCAGGATGGAGCCAGCCCGGCTCTCTGGCTGGATGCCCACCCCTGGCAGTGTCCCCCACGCTGGGGAGCAGCAGTGCCCCCTTCCCCAGCAGGGATGGAGCAGGAGTGTGGGGATGCTGTGCCCTGTGAGGAGCAGGACGCAGAGCCATGCAGGGTCTGGCCTGGGGGAAGGATCAACACCTTCTGGCAGGAATCTTGGGCTCCTTCCAGCCCCTCATGGACAGCTGACCCCCTCAGGAGCTGGCTCCCTCTCAGCTGGCAGCCTTGGCCATTCCCAGCTCCGTTTGGCACCGCGGCCAGGCCATGATCCCGCAGGTCCCCTCCGTGTCCCACACGTGTCACCCCCAAAGCAGGGATGGCTGCAGGGGCTGCAGCACCAGCCCAGCCCATCGGGGAGCCTGGTTCCCACCCTGCCAAAGCCAGCTTGGCTGTGCTCCTCACCTGGCAGGAGAACACAGGAACGAGCGCGGAGCAAAGCCCCTCGTGGTTCCGAGCAGCGACAGTGAAGGCCAGGGGATGGAAAATGCCTGTCCTGGCTGTTGGAAAATGCCTGTCCTGGCTGT
>NW_005054662.1:108243-110410 GCF_000277835.1 Geospiza fortis | reverse complement strand
CCCCCCCCCCCCCACAGCCCCCCAAGGGTCCCTCGAGCCAGGCTGGAATGTGCGTGGTAGGGACAGAACCAATCCCATTAGCACCAGCAGATTGTTTTTCCTTTGGTTTTGTTGTTGTTGAATCACCCGTGGCTGCAGCTCGTAGGAAGGAGGACGGGGCAGAGGAGACCCATGGATGTGTTTTACCGAGCAGAGGAGACCCATGGATGTGTTTTACAGGGCAGAGGAGACCCATGGATGCATTTTACCGAGCAGAGGAGACCCATGGATGCGTTTTCCCATCCCTGGCACGGTGCTGCACTGCCCAGTTCCAGCAGCTCCATGGGGTTTCCATCTTTGAAGGCCTGGAGGGCTTTGTGGTGGCTCCAGGCATGATTCAAAGGAGAATTTGTGAGGGAAAGGGCTCAGCTCCACATGTGGGGTGAGGAAGATGCTTTGAGCCCTTGTCCAGCTCCCCACCTCACCTCCTCACCCTCTCTCCATCCCTGGGTGGGGATTTATCTCCATTGGGGTTAAAAGTGAGTTTACAGCTCTGAGTGTTGGTCAGGAATTCGGGATTGCAGCTTTGTGCTGGCAGGAGCTGGGCCAGGAGCAGGGAGAGGCAGCTGGAGCTGCTGGAAAATTCCCTTTCCCATCTCAGAGAGGAGCCCAGGCTCTGCTTCCATCACCTCCAGGAGCCCTGCAGCTCCAAACCTGCTGCTTCACCCAGCCTGGGCACTCTCAAGGAAGAATGAGAATCATCACCTCCTTCCTCCTGCAAGGAATGAGAAACCTGCCCTGACCTCCTGGTGTCCTGCAGAATCTCCCTGGGATGTGAGTGGGAAGGGGATCACTGGTCCCAAACCATCAAAAGCGGGGTTGGCACATGGACTTCTCCTCCCTGCTGACCCAGTCCTGGGGTTTCTGCCCTCTGCGGCATCCCAAGGAGCCCAGTGCTGTCCCCAGGCAGGGACACCCTGGAGCAGCAGGCCCAGGGCTCCGGGACAAGGAGCTGAAGTGCTCCTGAGGGGAACGGGGTGAGAAACAGGGACAAAGGCACGTTTGGGAGCAGATGGCAGGAGGGGAGGGAAATCCCTGCCTGGCCCAGCTCCTCGGGCATTGTGTGAGCCTGGTGGAGCCAGGCCAGCTCCCAGCAGCTGAGATTTTCTGGAGGGGACCACAGCAGCCCAATGCAGCCACCAAGAGCAGCCAGGGGGGTGTTGACCCTGATTACAGCTGGTGGGACCCCCCAACCTTCAGCACCCATTGCTGGCACAGAGACCAAGCCACAGCCAAGGGGGAGATGCCACAGGGGTCTGGGTGGAAGTGTAGGGGGAAACTTGCTGGATTTCCCCCACTTTTTGAGGGTTCTTGCCACAGACACATCTGGGATTAGTTGTGGAGCTGTGGTTGGACATGTGGACACACGGAGGTGAGTGTGGACATGTGGACATAAAGGTGAGTGTGGATACAAGGACATCAGGATGAGCATGAGGGTGGGAGGATGGACATGAGGATGGACATGAGGACATGAGGATGGGCACAAGGACATGAGGATGGACATGAGGACATGAGGATGGGCATGAGGATGTGAGGATGGGCACGAGGACATGGTGATGGACACAAGGACACGGTGATGGACACATGGATGGGAACATGGGCACACACACGCTCACCCCAAGGACGTGAGGATGGACATGAGGACACGGTGATGGACACAAGGACACGGTGATGGACACATGGATGGGAACGTGGGCACACACACGCTCACCCCAAGGACGTGACCCACCCCATGCCCTCAGCACCACCGCGGGCTGGAGGGTGATTCCTCACAGCCCAGCCTGCCCACGGCCACAGGGGCCACACACCAGGAATTTCCCTTCCCCTGTGAACAAATGAAAGAGGGAGCGAGAAGGAAAAGGCGTCGGGTGGAAAAGCCCCCGGCTGCCTGCTGGGGGGAGTGGAACCAGCGGATTTCATGCGTCTCCTTCTTGTTAGAGTGGGGTCCCTCCTCACCTGCTCCTGGGCACGGTTTCCTGCACCCCGAGCCAGCAGGGAGGAATCTGACTCCAGTTTAAAGACGAGGAGCTTGTCCACGGTCTGCAGCCCGGCTCCCATCCCAGGAGGGGACACACTCGGGGGCGCTGCCTGCCCTGGGCTGGATTTGCCAGCTGTCTTCCCCGATCTG
>NW_005054662.1:106971-108133 GCF_000277835.1 Geospiza fortis | reverse complement strand
TTTCACCCCTGAGCCATCAGATTGCGCCCACCTCAAAAGCTGCTCCGTGCTGGGCTGCATCTCCCAGCCCTCCCCTCTTTTGCTGCCCTCCCACCCCTCTGCCCACCCCGAGGCACTGCTGAGGACAAGCCCCCAAATCCCATCCTGGGCTGGGAAAGGTGGCCATGGCACCCACTGTGCCTCCCATGCCAGCCCCACAGGGCCGAGGCCGCCCGGAGCATCCTCCCACACAGCTGGGAACGCCATCCCTCTGCACTCCATGTAGGGCAAACCCCTCCCGTCCCCATCGTGCGAGCGCTGAGCGCCGGGGAGGGGGTGACACGGCACCCCCCACGGAGGGACAGGCAGGGACGTGCTCCGGCAGCGCAGGCTGCTGGCAGGGAGCAGAGCAGGCCTTTGGAGATCCTTCTTTGGCCGTGACTCCTGCCAAGCGCGCCGGCATCCATCCCCGGCACCTCCGCATCCCTGGCTCCGCATCCCGCGGCAAACGGGGGCTCCTCGGGGGAGCCGCTGGCTCCGAGCTCGGGACCCCGCTGGGCTACTGAAGCGCTGCAGACGAGGCTGCGGAGGCTCCAGCCCCTCGCGTGAGCTGCCCCGCCGTGCCTGGCACCGGGAGAGCCCGGCTGGGCCGTGGGCACGGCGCCAGGACAAACACACGCCGAGGGAAAGGGAAGGTGGGGACGTGCCAGCCCCCCGGGTGCCGCGTGTGTGCTGGGGTGTGACACCCGTGTGTGACACCGGCGTGGCCCGATTATTTCCCTCCTCCAAATGGTTTTCCGGGGGAAAAGCCCTCGTTTGCCAGCCCTTCCACGTGCGCGGAGCCCTCCCTGGTGCTGCATCCCGGCTTTCCCCTCCTCGCAGCTCGCAGGGGGGTGGTTTGGGGGCCTTGCCCCACAGCATCTCCTCCCACTCTTGATGCTGAATCTGTCAACCCAGCAGCAGAGAGGAGCTTTGTTCCGGGCCCATGCCAAACAGCCCAGCAGGGATTTCTCTCTGGTTTGCCAGAGCTTTCATCCCGGCTCAGTTTCCAGAACGGGACCAGCCCCGTGCCCTCCTGCCGGCCCCATGTGGGGGATCAAACCCGCTCCCACCCTGGGACCAGCACCCCACCAAGCCGCCGACTCGCCCAGCTCTGGTACAAACCTTTTATTCATTCCCCCTC
>NW_005054662.1:106067-106885 GCF_000277835.1 Geospiza fortis | reverse complement strand
ACCCGCCGCGGCCGGAACATCACAGACTGCACCGAGCTTCACACGCGGCCGGAAAGCAACAACGAAAAGTGGACCCCAAAACGGACACGAGACCCCCCCACGCCTCCCCCCAACCCGGTTCCCCAAACCCAGATATGTTGGATGCGTGGGAGTGACACGGAGCAGCACGAAACCGATGGGGACGGGGATGAGAGGCCCCGGTCCCACCACACCACGGCCCCCGGGAGCCGCCGGCACACGGAGAGAGCCCAAAAACCCAGGGGACGGGGTCGGGGGTAATAAGTTAATCTGTACAGACGTGTTAGGTGACACGGGGGCGGCGGGACCGACACCGGGGTGAACCCTGGGGCCGAGGAGCCGCGTGCCGGTGCAAATCAAACCACGGAACGATGCATGGAATCGAGTGGTGGAGAATGGGGGGGAGGGGGGGAGCGGGGAGACACCTCCATGCCCAGGGACTGAGCCGAGGGGAGCCGTGCTTGGCCCCACTGCTCGCTTTGAGGGCAGCACTGTGAGCCCAGGGACACAGAGAGCGCGTCCTGCCGTCAGCTGCAGCCCCGCAGGCTGCTCCCAGCGTGGGGCTGGGATGCTGAGCCCAGGATGGAGCCATCCCCACAGGATGCCGAGCCCAGGATGGAGCCGTCCCAGCAGCTCCTGCCTCCTGACCGAGCTTGAAGTCAGGGAAACGCCACCTCATCCCCTGCTTGGTCCCACCAGCAACTTGTTGGCACCAGGGCCAGCTCCCCAAGGGCATCACGGAGCAGGGAGGGGAAGGAGCCATCCCAGGGCCCCTCCACAGCTCCGGGAAGGGGCTGGCC
>NW_005054662.1:102532-105745 GCF_000277835.1 Geospiza fortis | reverse complement strand
AGGGAGGAGGAGGCCGTGGGGAGGGACGGGAGCCCTACAGGATGGTCTTGTCCAGGTCGACTTTGAGGGGCAGCGGCCCCGCGTCCTCCCCGCCGGGCGCGGGGCACAGGGTGACGGTGATGACGGGAGGCAGCGGGAAGGCGCCGGGGCCATCCAGGTCCTCCAGGTACTCCTTGTCCCCGTTGATGCTCAGAGGCTGGAGGAGAAGCAGAGACAACAGTGCAGCCCCAGAGCTCACCCCCAGCTCGGGGGCACCACGGCGCCGGCTGTGGATGCACCTCACAGCCCACGCAGTGACTGGGGAGCACAAAGAGGGCACAGCAATGCCCACCCGGCCATGCCAGGCACGGGGAGCACAAAGAGGGCACAGCAATGCCCACCCGGCCATGCCAGGCACGGGGAGCACAAAGAAGGCACAGCAATGCCCACCCGGCCATGCCAGGCGTGGGGAGCACAAAGAGGGCACAGCAATGCCCACCCGGCCACGCCAGGCGTGGGGAGCACAAAGAGGGCACAGCAATGCCCACCCGGCCACGCCAGGCACGGGGAGCACAAAGAGGGCACAGCAATGCCCACCCGGCCATGCCAGGCATCCCTGGCACCCTGGGGCTGTGCTCACCCCATACCTGGGTCTTGACGTGCTGCTCGGGGGCGGTCACCAGGCTGGCACAGCTGAGCCACAGCCCCTTTGCCCGGGGGCCTGGCAGGGGACAGGCGATGCTGAACATGGGGCACACACATGTGGACACACCCTCCCCTCTGCCATCCCACTGCCAGCATGGTGGGGGTCCCCCTCCCTCCCCAGGACCCTCTGCCCGCTAAGGGGGCACAGAGGGTCCCAGCAGGGCCCCATCCAGCCCCCCCAGCATGGGTGGGGGTGTGGGAAGCTGCTCAGACCCGAGAAACGGGAAATTTGTTCAGCTCTGGAGAACTCAGAAAGGAGCCAGGAGGGCTCGGAGGCTCCCAGCCCCCCCCAGCATCCCCCCCCGCACCTGTGTGGGGCTGGGGGACACCAGGGCTGGACCCCGATCCCGATCCCGGCTGGGCTGGCTGGATCTCCAGGGCCTCGGCTGCTGGGAACTCCATCTCAGGCTGGGACTGGGTCGGCAGGGAGAGAGGGAGAAGGCAGTGAGGAAAGGGGTCCCCACCCCTCTGGGCACCCACAGAGAGGGTCCTGGGGACACCCCCACCTGAAACACCACGACTTTGCCATCGTCCGCCTGCAGGTAGAAGGTCCAGGTGGAGGAGATGAAGCTCTGGGCAGAGCTGACGATGTCGTTGCAGAAGGTGGAGACCAAATCCAACATGGAAAACGATGGCAGTTTCAGCTCCAGGCTCTGCAAAGGAGCGGGGACATCACCTCACAGCTGTCCCCTTGTCACCCACCCCAACAGGGCACATCCCACCCCGAGGCTGTGGCTGGGCGGAGCGGGGTGCTCAGCTCTGGGCTCTGCTTCTCCCAGGCACACAAAGGGATGTGCCAGGGCTCTGCTCCAGCCCCAGAAGGGTCACCAAGGGTCCCTGGAGTGACCACCCAGCTTTGGGGCCATCCCCCGGCCCCAGGACCGTCCCTTTGGGGTGGGATCACCCTCCTGTGCAGGGGGGCGGGGCAGCCGCGGTGCCGAGGGCGTTGCTCTCCTGGCAGCCTCTCGGTGCCCTGGATTCTTGGCCGTCGCGGCAGTTTGTTATTTTTAAAGCATCCCTGCTGGAATCCGCTTGGCTGCTCCCTGCCACTGGCTCCGAACATTTTCCGACAGCCCCTTGCACGGTCAAACCAGCAAACAGGAAATAAATAGGTCAGATTCTGTATCTAATTATTATGCTAAATCTGCTTTGCCTGCTCGTCTGGGAACCTGAGGGAAAAAGCTTTGGGTGGGTGGAGGGGGTGAGGCCCCTGCCTGTCACCCCCAGTCACCCCCAGATGCTCATCCCTGGCCTTGGAGAGGGGCTGGGAAATGGGATCAGGCACCGGGAAGGTCTTAAAACGGGGCTGCAAAGGAGGGGAGTTCAAAGGAGCTTTTCACCCTTTTTACGGCGCTGATTCATCTTTGCCTGCACGTGCACGGAGCCAAAAGCCTCTTCCTTGGGCCAAAGTCTAATTTAATTAATTGGGCAATAGCTGAATTAATTAAATGTAGGAGGAGGTGAAAGCGTTGCTGATTGCTGGGAAGGATAACAAATCAAAACTGGGGGAATCTGCCACGATGCCCAGTCAGATCTTCTCACCCTGGGGATTCCCTGTGGCCTCCCTGCCGGGCCCAAGCCAAGCCCAGCCCAGTTAATTTTCTTTTTAGGCTTGTGACAAAGCAACCAGTGGTGGCTTGAATCAGCCTGGCACATCTGGAGCTCCCATCCAGATGGATGGATGGATGGATGGATGGATGGATGGATCCATTGATGGATCCATTGACGGATTCATGGATGGATGGATGGATGGATGGATGGACAGATGGATGATGGATGGATGGATGGATGGATGGATGGATGGATGGATGGATGGATGGATGGATGGATGGATGGATGGATGGATGGATGGATGGATGGATGGATGGATGGATGGATGGATGGATGGATGGATGGATGGATGGATGGATGGATGGATGGATGGATGGATGGATGGATGGATGGATGGATGGATGGATGGATGGATGGATGGATGGATGGATGGATGGATGGATGGATGGATGGATGGATGGATGGATGGATGGATGGATGGATGGATGGATGGATGGATGGATGGATGGATGGATGGATGGATGGATGGTGGATGGATCCATTGATGGATTCATGGATGGATCCATGGATGGATGGATGGACAGATGGGCTGCGCACGTGGGGCGTCCCCCATCCCGAGGGAGGGGAGGGGCTGTGCTGAGCTCCCGTTCAAGGAAGGATTTCCCCATCTCCCTTCACCTTCTCCTTCCTGCTCTCCTCCACCTCGGGCAGCTGCTTGCGGCACCCGGTCACGCACCCAAACTGCTCCTCTGCGTTGCCGTAGGCTTCAGCACAGGCTGGGGGAGAGGAGGGGTCAGGGCTGGGGGTGCCCAATCCCGGGGACCCCCGTGCCCCTCCCCAGTGCCACCCACGGCACCTCAGCCCGTCCCCGCTGGCCGCGGGGCTGAGCGGGGCGGGAGCTCCGGAGGTGTCGGGTGTCGGGATCGCGCTGCTCCCCGTGGGATGCGGGGATCCCCCCGCGATTTGGGGCGCGGGGCC
>NW_005054662.1:100168-101003 GCF_000277835.1 Geospiza fortis | reverse complement strand
GGAATGCCCGGGCAGCGGGGGGTGAGGGGAACCCCGGGATGCAGGAGAAGGGGGCGGGGGGGGCCAAGGACCAGGGACGTACGGGGATGGGGGATGCACGGACACCAGGGGATGCAGGGGGACAAAGGGGAATGGGAACCGGGAGATTTATGGGGAGCAGAGGGTGTAGGGGGACCGTGGGCTAGAGGAGGCACTGGGGGATGCAGGGGGGATCAGGGTGCAGGGACACAACCGGACTTGGGGCCACCCTGACGCAGAGGGACTGAAGGGAACAGAGGGACTGAGGGGATGACCAGGAACCGTGTCACACTGGCACTGGTGTCACACAGAGGGACAGGGCTGCCTCACCGCCCCCCACATGGACCGGCCCCTCAGGAGGGTCCCCAGCCAGTGTCACAGCCCGCCGTGGCACCCTCTGTGTCCCTCCAGGACTCCCCAAGTCACCTTCATGCCTCCCATCCTCATCCTCACTCCCCAGGGCCCCCCGGCCGGTGCTGGGCTCTCCCTGACACCCCGGATTTACAGCTGTGATTTCCAGGCTTTAAAGGACATCAAAGGCACCTCTCACACCCCCTCCTCACCCCTGCCCGGCCCACTCCCCTTATTTATGGCAGCACCCCAAAGTGGGCCCGGGGGGAGGAGGAGGAGGAGGAGCAGCAGCTGTGCCTGGAGCAGGGCAAGGCTGGAGGCAGCAGCTTTGCCAGGCTTGGCTCCAGAGGTCCAGGAGTCTGCGGCAAGGCTTTGGGAGAAATTCAGAAGGGGAATAGGCAGAGAAAGAAAAGGAAATTTTGGAATAGAATAGAATAGAATAGAATGGAATGGAATGGAATGGAAT
>NW_005054662.1:99034-99994 GCF_000277835.1 Geospiza fortis | reverse complement strand
CGGAGCCCCGGGGGCACCGGGAGCCTGCGGCCGGTGGGCACCGCTCCCGCCGCACCTGCCCGCGCTCCGTCCGCTCACCTTTGCACGGGAAAAAGAAACCGTTCCCAGGCAAAAACCTCCAAGCTGGCAAACCCTTGCTGCCCTCCCTCCTCCCCTCTCCAGAAACACTCGATGCCTTTCGCATTTATCACTACTGACCTACATTTCTCTCCCGGAGCCTTTCGGGAAGCCTCAGGCTCTCCCCACATCGTCTGGGGTGTCCCCACGGTCCCTTCACTCCACGTCCCAGCCTTGCAGAGCCCATCCCTCGTGCTCAAGCACCCTCTTGACATTTTTTCCCCTCCTCTAGAGCTGCTCAGGCTCCGTCACGGGACTGTTTGTGCTTCCCAAAGCAAACAGAGGCGGGAAGGTGCGGCCACCCCGAGGATGCTCCGGAGGGAAAGGATGGGGGGCGGCGGCAGGGAAAGGGTTAAGCGGGTTATAAATTACCCATGGATGTGGAAATGTGACTGAGAGGAATAGAAAGCAAACTCTGCCTGCTGGATTCTTTGCATTTCTTGCCTCTTTATTTTTCCCCCAGGTCACTTTAAAAGGATGCAGGCAGTCGAGGCAGCTCCGCTGCGCCTCTCCTCCCGCTTTTCCCGGGGTTTGGGGTTTTTTTTCTTGTTTGTTTTTTACACCCTGGCCCTTGAGCCAGATGCTGTCTGCGTCCAAGGATTTTATGGAGTGAGCTCTGGCTGGGAAATCAAGTAATTAGATTAATTCGGGGCCCTGGTGACACATGATGGAGGGAGGCGGGAAGGTGGCGGCTGGTGGGAAGCTGGACCGAGGATGCTCAGGGCGGGTCTGGGGATGTCCCCGGGGCCACCCGCGTCCCTCCGGGGGGAGCCACGTCCCGCCCGGGCAGAGCAGAGAGTTCGTGGCAGGGCCTGGGCCCCATGGGCAGATCCTGCACGCCAG
>NW_005054662.1:97317-98034 GCF_000277835.1 Geospiza fortis | reverse complement strand
GGCCAGACTGCGGCCGCTGGGGCTGAAGTTTCTCAGGCTGGGTGGCTCCCGGAGCCTGACATTTTTGGGAAATTTCAACAAAAACAGTTCAGAAGCTTCCAAAAAACAGGACGATGGGAAAAGGCATTGTTTGGGCTCCCTCCCCCTCTCGGTTTTTATTGTGTTTTTTAATCCCTGCAATCCCTGCTGGTGCACGACACCTCGGAGCCCCACGCAGTGTCGCCCCCCACCCCGAGCCCACGGGGCACCCCGGGCCACCCAGGGCTCCCCTGCCACCCTCCGTGCTCCATTCCTGGCAGGAAGTGGCGTCCCCTCTCCTCACAGCTGGGGACACGCCACCCTGGGGACAGTGGCCTTGCCATGACCAGGACCTGCTGTCCCGGGGGTCTCTGACCTGCCTGGGGGTCTGCAAAGCTCTCGGTGCCACCGAGACCCGGGTGGGGACACGGGGGGATGCCCAAGTGGGTGGCTTTGTCCCGGTGCTGGTGGCACTACCGGACATGCCACCACCCCTGGGGACAAACGCAGCCCCAGCCTGAGGGGACTTGAGGTGGTTTTTTCCACTTCTTTGGGGTTTTGAGGAGGAAAGCCCAGAGATGATGGATTCGATAGAAAACATCGGGATTTATGGGATGATATTCTTGTTTTCGACCCAGAAATAAGTACAACCAGGGGTTTGGATCTCAGAGGCGCTCGGAGCGTGGGGAAGCCGCGGCG
>NW_005054662.1:93932-95417 GCF_000277835.1 Geospiza fortis | reverse complement strand
CTCCCGACTCGCCGGGTTCCACCCCCGAACCCCCATTTCTCCCCTCCCCACGGGGGTCCGGGGCAGCGCTGGCCCCTCGACGTGCGGCGCTGGCGAAGGCGAAGCCAAATCTCCTTTTAGAGAGCGAAAGTTTCCCCTCGGTGCAGCTCGGCCGCGCTGGAATGCCTGGGCTTTTTATAAATCCCTCCTCGAGCCCAGGGATGGGCACGAGAAATGCCAGTCGGGGATGAGAAAGGGGAAAAAAAGGCTGGAGAGCAGGGTAGAAAAGAGGGGCAAAGCATTTCTGGGTACCGTGTCTGCCCGCAAACCTCGCTGCTCGAGTTTTAGAAGAGCTCAAACTACACATATATACTTAATTTTATTTTTCCTGTGGAATTCAGAGCTTCCCAAATTCCCTTTTGTTCTTCAGGGCAATTATTTCTATTTTCCTTTAACCCCCTGCGCAGCTCAATAAATCTTTTTTAACTGCGTGATCTCTGACACTTATCGGAGCTTTTTTTCTTTTTTCCCTCCCCCCTTTTCTTTGCCAACCCCTTAAAACTCCGATATAAAACTAAAATGAAATCCGGCCCTTCGGAAGAAAAGCATAAACGTTCCCGACACCTTGGAAATGTGGTTTTACTTTATAGCATTACTTAGCACCTGATCAGCATTTTTTTTTTTGCAATAGAGAAGCCATAAAACCCCCGAGCAGGTATTTTCGTTGCAACTTGCACATTCCACAGCCCGCCTGCGTCTCTCCGGCCCTTTCCTCTCCGATCGGAAAACTTCACACTTTTCCCTTTTAAAACACATGTTCGGCGCTGCGGCCGTGCTGAGGCTGGAAAACAATTCCAGGGGGAAAAAAATATAATATATATATGTATATAATTGGCCCCTCCAGAGGCTCCTGCATGGAGGAGGGAAAAAAACCAAAATCCAGGGGAAAAAAAAAATACAGAGAGAGAGAAAATTGGCCCCTCCAGAGGGTCCTGCTCGGAGGATGGGAAACGTGTCTGTTTTACGGTGCTCGTGTGAGTTTCTGGGGCTGTTTAGATTAAGATTGAGGAGAATCAGGGCTCGGAGTGCTGGGTCTGTTATCGGCAGAGCCGCAGCAGCCCCGGGCTCGGCTCGTGGCGGGGTCGGAGCGGGGTGGGCTCCTTGGCAGAGACGGGGGATGAGATTTCCAGAGGCCTGGCTGGCCTTGGGAAGGGGTTGTTCCGGGGGTCACCATCCATGGATGCTCGGGGCACCCCGGAGTACCCAGCACCATCCCGCGGCTCTTTGGGGTACCCGCTACCAATGCAGGGGTGCTGGGGGTGCCTGGCACCAATCCCTGGATATTTGGGGTGCCCCAGGCTGCTTCTCCCCGCTGGATTTTCTTCCTCCCCCCTCACCAGCATCCCCCAAGCACGGCGGCAATTCCTAATTAAGCGTGCCCGGCGCAAGGAGGATTTGGGAGCGCTAATTGCGGGGTTGGGGGGGCGGACCCTCGTTAGGATCTCT
>NW_005054662.1:90393-93688 GCF_000277835.1 Geospiza fortis | reverse complement strand
CGGGGCAGCCGAGGGGGCCCGGGATGAACCGGGATGGGAATTTCCCCGCCCGGGATGTCGGGGGGAGAGCGGTGGGATTTGGGAGGGGGCCCAGGATGGGAATTTCCCCGCTCGGAGGGGCTCCCCCAACTTGCGGCACCCCCGGGATGTCGAGGGGAGAGCGGTGGGATTTGAGAGCACATGGTGAGGATGAGGCGGGAGCTCTTGGGAAGCGCTTCCCAGCCCTGGGCGAGGCATTCCAGGGGGAAATGCCGGACCGTGGCAGTGTTGGGAAAGGGGGAGAGGGGGAAATCCCCCTCAAATTTTCTTTTTTTTGAAATCCTTTTGTCGCGGAAAAACTTCCGAAGCTGCAACCCAGCCCCGCCCCAGCCCTGGGGGAAAAAAAAGATAAAAAGTAGATATGAAAAGTATTTTTAAAGTTCTAAAATAGATGCAGATATAAAAATAGATAATAAATGTGTTTAGATATAAAATATATGTAGATACAAAAGTAGGTGTAAAGCGTATTTAAAAAGATAAAAAATAGGTGTGTATTGAGATACAGAATAGATACAAAACGTATTTAAAGAGATATAAAAGATATAAAATGTCTTTAGGTATAAAATAGATATGAAATGCAGAAGTAAAGAATAGATATGAAACACATTTAAACCAATGTAAAATAGAAACCAGTGTCTTTAAATGGATGTAAAATGGAAACTAGTGTGTTAAATTGATACAAAATAGAGATGTGATGATTTAAATCTCTATAAAATAGATATGTGATTTAAATTAGTATAGGCTTGTGATGATTTACATCGATGGAAAATAGCTAAACAATGTATTTAAATTAACATAAAACACATATGATGATTTAAATTGATATAGACGCGATGATTTAAACCGATGCAAAATAGCAAAACAATGTACTTAAACAGATATAAAACGTATTTAAATGAACACAGAAGAGACATCAAGGCGTTTAAATCAATGTAAACCAGATAAAAAGACCCAAGACACGCTTACACAGCTCTGACCTCGTCAGCTCAACACCAAACCCTCACAACTGATTTCCCCCCGCTCTCTGTCTCTCCGGCTGCAGACCCCGCGGTGATTTCCCCGCAGGACCCCACGCTGCTGATCGGCTCCTCGCTGGTGGCCACGTGCACGGTCAGCCCGGACTTTCCGCTGAAAGCCGAGGACCTGTACTGGACGCTGAACGGGCGGCGCCTCCCGGCCGCCTCCTACGCCGCCCTGGGCCCCTCCACGCTCAGCGTGGCCCTCGCCCGCCTCAACGGCTCCAGGCAGCAGTCGGGGGACAACCTGGTGTGTCACAGCAGAGACGGTGGCATCCTGGCCGGCTCCTGCCTTTATGTTGGATGTACGTCGGTGCTGCCGCGCCATGCCGGGGTCTGGTCACTCGTACTGGGGTCTGGTCACTGTGTGCTGGGGTCTGGTCACTCGTACTGGGGTCTGGTCACTCGTGCTGGGGTCTGGCTGCTCTGTGTCAGGGTCTGGTCACTCCATACTGGGGTCTGGTCACTGTGTGCTGGCGTCTGGTCACTCTGTGCCAGGGCCTGGTCACTGTGTGCTGGGGTCTGGCTGCTCTGTGTCAGGGTTTGGTCACTCTGTACTGGGGTTTGGTCACTCTGTGTAGGGATGTGGTCACTCTGTACTGGTGTCTGGTCACTCTGTGTGAGGGTTTGGCCACTGTACTGGGGTGTGGTCACTCTGTGTTGGGGTCTGGTCACTGTGTTGGGGTCTGGTCACTCTGTGTCAGGGTCTGATCACTCTGTACTGGGATGTGGTCACTGTGCTGGGGTCTGGCCACTTTGTGCTGGGGTCTGGCCACTCTGTTCCAGGGTCTGGTCACTGTGTGCCACGGTCTGGTCACTGTGCTGGGGTCCAGTCACTCTGTGCCAGAGTCTGGTCACTCTGTGTCAGGGTCTGGTCATTCTGTACGGGGGTGTGGTCATTCTGTGCTGGGGTCTGGCCTCTCTGTACCAGGGTCTGGTCACTGTGCTGGGGTGTGGTCACTCTGTGTCAGGGTCTGGTCACTGTGCTGGGGTCCAGCCACTCTGTGCCAAGGTCCAGCGCTGTGTCAGGGTCCAGCTGCTCCGTACCGGGGTCTGGCCAACACTGGGGTGTGCCTCCCCCACGGGAGAGAAGCTGGGGATCCCCAGGAAGGAATCAGCGTGCTGGTTCTCACCAAAGCGCGCCAGGAGCTGCTGTGGCAGAGCCCTGACCTGCACGCAGCTCAGAGGCTGTTTCGGCAAAGCCTCGGTTAAAACGCGCTTGTCCGAACCAATAATCGTAAGATTTTATCTCGGGCTATTTTAAGGCCGATGCTCTGTCCCAGGAATATGGAATCGGAACGGGGAATGCAGCTCGGGTTTGTTTTTTGGGTCGCTACGCATTCCCAGGAATACAGAGGCTCAGCTGGGAATGCAGCTTGGATTTGGGGTTTGTGTCTCCGTGGCTGGAAAAAACCAGCTCTGGAACCTCTTGTTCTTTGGTTTTTGTCTCTGCCAGTACCCCCAGAAAAACCAGTCAACATCACTTGCTGGTCCAAGAACATGAAGGACCTGACCTGCAAGTGGGCGCCGGGGACAGAAGGGGAGACCTTCCTGCACACCAACTACACCCTCAAGTACAAGCGCAGGTGGGCGCTCACCTTCACCCCGTTGTTGTTAAAAGCTTTGGAGCGGGATTTAATGGGAAACGGGGAAGGGGCAGCTCGATGCCTCCTGGCGGGCCCCTGCTTTGCTGGGATGAGTTTCTTCATGGAGCTGGGGAGGGTGAGGAGAAGCTGCTGTGGGCCTGCTTGAGTTGGGAATCCCCGAGTGAACCACGGGGCCGGTCCCCCAATTCTGGCAGTGTGGAAAAAACAAAAAGTGACCCACAGGAGCATGGGGGAGCGGTGCCAGCACCTCATCCATCACCTGCCCGCAGGTGGTACGGCCAGGACAACACCTGCCAGGAATACCACACGGCCGGAACGTACTCCTGCCACATCCCCAAGGACCTGGCCCTCTTCACGCCCTACGAGATCTGGGTGGAGGCGTCCAACCGCCTGGGGGTGGCCGTGTCCGACGTGGTCATGCTGGACATCCTGGACGTGGGTGAGCCACGGGTGTCACCGCCGTGCCGGTGCCGGTGACCTTGCGAGGGGAGCGGCCGCGCCGGGCTGGGGCGGGGGCAGCAGGAAATGGGCGATATGTGAGCAGAATTGCTCCTAATCGAATTAGGCTGTTTGCTCCGAGTCGCTCCGACATCCGCGGCTCCTTAACCCTCGCGGCCCCGCGGCGCTGCCCCG
>NW_005054662.1:90034-90250 GCF_000277835.1 Geospiza fortis | reverse complement strand
CCGCCGGCCCACAAGGATTTCCTCTTCCAAGCCAAGTACCAGATCCAATACCGGGTGGAGGACAGCTCCGAGTGGAAGGTGGGTGGGCACGGCCGGGGGACAGCGCGGGGTGGCCGCGGGTGCGGGCGCTGCCATCTCCTCCCTGTGCAGGTGGTGGATGATGTGGGCAACCAGACCTCCTGCCGCCTGGCCGGCCTGCGCCCCGGCACCGGCTAC
>NW_005054662.1:87706-89161 GCF_000277835.1 Geospiza fortis | reverse complement strand
GGCCGGGACCAGCCCCTGGGATGAACGGGCCGGCGGGGGCTTCCCGGGTGACCCCACCCTCGCCGCAGTTCCCCCCGGGAAGCGATTTTGGCCTTTTTCTCGCCAGGGTCCCACGTGCGAGTGCACGGAGGGGTCCGTCCCCAGGGAGCCACGCGGGCTGATTGGAGGCTGCTGGGGTTTGCCCAGTGCCTGCTCCAGTTTTGATTCAAACCAGCCTTATTTTGGTTCCATTTCAGTCAATTAGGAACAGATTTAAGCTTAATGCCAATAAACCTCTGAAACCCCACCGGGGTCTGCGTCAGCGGAGCGGCAGCGCTGCGCGGGGACGGGGATGCAGCGGGCAGCCAAGTGGGGCCCGTGGCCTTTGTCACCCCATCCCGGGGCTCCCAGGGGACCGAGCCAAGGTGGAGGGGGTGGCACTGGGGCAGCAGGGGCCACACGAACCCTTGAGATCACACCACTCAGGCCAGCTCCGTGGGGACAGGTTTATTTGGGGTGACCATAGAAAAAGCGCGTGTGGAGCACCGGAGCTGCGGTGGGGCTGAGGGCACAGCCGGTCTCCAAGATGTGGTTTGGGCGGGGCTGCTGCCCGTGGGGCTCCAGCTGGCAGCAGGGACAGTGCCCAGCTCCATGGAGGCCTGGCACGGCAGCCCCTTGGCACTGCAGGCTGTGCTTTGCCTTTGGCACAGCCAGGGAGGGGAACCAGCCCCACGCCGGACCCCTCTGCTGAGGGGCACTCAGGATTTAGGGGGATTTAGGGGGACCCCCTCTTGTCCCAGAGGGAGCTTCTCCACCCCTTCCAGCCTGTGCTGCAGAGAAGGGGCCCAGAGGACAATGCCCACCTTGCCAAGGTGCGCCGGGAGCGGGTGGGGGATGAGCGGGGCCCCCGTTCCACCAGGCCGCCCCCTCCAGCCGTTCCCACGGGGACACCCATCACTCAACTTCTTCCGAATCGTACTTAAGGTCCTGGAGAATTTCGCTGATTGCCTCAATGGTTTTAATTAGCCTACGAGAGCGGATGGAAACTATAAATAAAGCCCATATGGAGCGTATTATGTGGGCCGCCTCGCCTTCCCCGCGCTGTTTATGAAACACTCAGCCTGGGGAGGCCGAGGGGACGCGGCCACGCAGCGCCGCCAGACCCCGAAGGCACCATCTGGGCCCCCCTGGGCCGCAGGGAGGGCAGGGGAAGGCAGGCAAGGGGCTCCTGGCCTGGGCTCCATGATCCCTTCCAGCTCAGGGCACTCCAGGACCCCGCGGGCTGGGGAGGGGCTGCCATCCCAAAACAGGGGCAGAAGGGGATGGCAGTGGGGGTTCTGGGCTGGGGGGGTGATGCTGCCTTCCCAAAATGAGGGGGGACAGCAGTGGGCCCACCACCTACTTGTGCTTGAGCTCCTGCACCTCCTGCTGATGGGCGTCCACCTCGGGCTGGTCCTGTGCCTGCTGCCTGGCCAG
>NW_005054662.1:87132-87482 GCF_000277835.1 Geospiza fortis | reverse complement strand
GCGCCCCCTTTGCCGCCCACCATGGGCAGAACCAGCGGGGTTTTCCCGCCCGTTCCTGCCTGGATGTGGCAGCGTGAGCAGGCAGCCTCACCCCTCACACAGGACTGGGCTGGAAACTGCTTTTCTGGGGGGGAAAGTTGGGGGTTTGGGTTTTTTCATCCTTTACGCTCTCAGCCCTGCATCCCAGCAAGTCCATCATCTGCTGGATGCTGAAATAGGATTCAGGTGTCCAGCGCAGAGTCCCGCTGCCAGCTGGAGCTCATCAGCCATCCCCATGGCCCCGTCCCAACAGGATGCAAAATAATCGGCACGGGGGATCCGCTTCCCTGCCGGGGGTGCCCCGCGTGGCC
>NW_005054662.1:85038-86011 GCF_000277835.1 Geospiza fortis | reverse complement strand
CCCAGCATGGAGCGGGTCCCATGCTGGGGGTGCCTGCAGGTGGGCAGGGGGGCCCAGCGTCCATCCAGACCCTGCAGAAGTGACCAGAGGATTCCCAGTGCATGAGCAGGGGCGAGTAGGGGGTCCTGGTGCCAGTGACCCGCCATGGCTGGGGGTCCCAGTGCATGAACAGGGAAGGGTTTGTGTGTGGTTCTGGTGCCAGTCCAGTCCCTGGCGGGGTCCCAGTGTCCATCTGCTGCTGTGTGCACATGGCTGGGGCTCCTGTGGGTGGGCAGGGGGTCCCAGTGTGTGCACACATTGCTGCGGGCACTGCCCACCAGCACCACCACCTCCATCCCTCCCTGTCCCCCCACACCCCTATACATCACCCCTATTTACTGAAAACCACAATTTGGCTAAAAAACCAGCAGGAAACAGGGCTGAGCGTTGCAATACTTTATTGGCCAGCGCAGGCAGGGCTGGAGGCAGCAGGTGGGCAGGGGGGCCCAGCGTCCATCCAGACCCTGCAGAAGTGACCAGAGGATTCCCAGTGCATGAGCAGGGGCGAGTAGGGGGTCCTGGTGCCAGTGACCCGCCATGGCTGGGGGTCCCAGTGCATGAACAGGGAAGGGTTTGTGTGTGGTTCTGGTGCCAGTCCAGTCCCTGGCGGGGTCCCAGTGTCCATCTGCTGCTGTGTGCACATGGCTGGGGATCCTGTGGGTGGGCAGGGGGTCCCAGTGTGTGCACACATTGCTGCGGGCACTGCCCACCAGCACCACCACCTCCATCCCTCCCTGTCCCCCCACACCCCTATACATCACCCCTATTTACTGAAAACCACAATTTGGCTAAAAAACCAGCAGGAAACAGGGCTGAGCGTTGCAATACTTTATTGGCCAGCGCAGGCAGGGCTGGAGGCTCTACTTGACCTTCTTCTTGGGGCGCAGGTTGTTGGTGTGCCCGCACTTCTTCTTGCGGCAGTTGACAGCGCGGG
>NW_005054662.1:80641-83933 GCF_000277835.1 Geospiza fortis | reverse complement strand
TCTGTCACGGCCGGGGTGACACCGGCACCGCGGGACAGGGCACGGGAGCGTCCGCACGGACCTGGGACCGGACCGACCCCGATCATACAGCCCAGGACCGACCCCCAAACCCGACACTGCCCCTGGGACCGGCCCCCAAACCCTACACTGACCTCACAACCCCCAGGACCGGCCCCACACTGACCCCACGGCCACAGGACTGGACCCCAGAGCAGCCCCAGAGTGCCAGGAGCAGGGCCACGCTGACCCCACGGACCCCAGAGCAGCCCCAGAGTGCCAGGAGCAGGGCCACGCTGACCCCACGGACCCCAGACCGGCCCCAGAGTGCCAGGAGCAGGGCCACGCTGACCCCACGGACCCCAGACCGGCCCCAGAGCCCCATGCTGGGCCCCACAGCTCCAGGATCAGCCCCAGCAGCCAGTCCTCCAGTCCCCCACTCTCCTCTCATCCCCTCCCAGGCCTTCAGGACCCCAAAGCCAAGCAGTTCCTCCACCACACCCCAATGCTGGTGGAAAAGAGAGATCTGGACAGCTCCTGTTCCCTGTGGAGCCACCAGCAGCCCCGTGTGAGGGGCTGAGTGTGAGAACCAAAGGGAAACACGGCTCTGGCTCATCCCAGCAGAGGAGAACTCATCCAGCACAAGTCCATCAGCAGCAGGGACAGACCCTGGCAGAGCTGGCAGGCACAGGGAGCCTCAGAGACAACGTTTCTTACAAAACACAAACATCTGTGCCCCAAAAACGGCTTTTCTGCACCAAAACATCTACACGGAGGGCGAAGTGTAGCCGCTGTCCTGAGCGCAGGAAGGAGGGAGGACAAGAGGCATTTCCAACCCAGGATTTACTGATTCCCCCTGAAGCCAGCCTGAAGGCGGCTTTACACCTCAGTGGCACTTTCCAGGCAGAAGGGCAGCACCTTCCTCCTCCCTCAGCTTCTCCCAGCCTTGCCTTCCCTCTTCCCAAGAGAGGGAGAAAAAAAAACCCCAAAAAAAACCCCAAAGGAGCGACACAGAGCTATAAACACAGGCTAGAAAGTTCTGCGGGGGCAGCACGGGGCTCCTAGTCTAGTCCAGGTTGGCCGTGTCCTCGTCTGTGAGACTCTGTCCGTTCAGGGCCGGGCCCTCGTAGTGGCCCTGGGATAAATCCTCAAAGTCCTGGCTGGTGGTGGGGGAGATGAGGCCGGGGCTGCTGTCACAGGACTCCGTGCTCTGCTCCGAGGTAGCGATGGTGGTCGTGGTGCTCTTGGGGACGGGGTCGAAGTCGTCGTCGTCCTCCAGGATGGGGGACTCGTGGATGTCTGAGGGGGAGGAGGCAGCGGTTAGGGTTGTGGTGAGAGGGATTCCCTGGGTGTGGTTGTAGCAGGGGTTAAAAAAACCCCTACAGGGTGTAAATTGGGGGTTGGTTGCAATTCTTGCAAGTTCCCCAGGATGGGGGACTCGTGGATGTCTGAGGGGGAGGAGGCAGGGGTTAGGGTTGTGGTTGTCACAGACATTTCTTTCATGAAAAATCCTCTTTCAGGATTTTTCCTGCTGGAGCTGAGAAGTTCAGCAACAAGGCATAAACAACAGGTTATCTGCTGCTGTGGAATGCAACAGGTCTGTCTGGCTTGGCCCAGACTGGGTGTTTATAATTAGTGGCCAATCCAGAACTGAGATCTCTCGGACACAGTCCAAGAGAGCTGGTTTCTTATCATTCTTTACTTTTCTTAGGTAGCTAGCAGCTTCTAGAAACTCTCCTTTCTTTTTAGTATAGTTTAAATAGATGTATATATCATAAAACAATAAATCAAGCCTTCTGAAACATAGAGTCAAAGATCCCATCTCTTCCTTCACCCAAACACCCTTGTGACCACCGTCACCGCGGTGAGAGGGATTCCCTGGGTGGGACTGCAGCTTGTAGGGGTTAAAAAACCCTACAGGGGGTAAATTGGGGGTTGGTTGGAATTCTTGCAAGTTCCCCCAGGATGGGGGACTCATGGATGTCTGAGGGGGAGGAGGCAGCGGTTAGGGTTGTGGTGAGAGGGATTCCCTGGGTGTGGTTGTAGCAGGGGTTAAAAAAACCCCTACAGGGTGTAAATTTGGGGTTGTTTGGAATTTCTTGCAAGTTCCAGGCCCCCACTCCGGGATCCAGCCCCTGCTCCCCGGGTCCCAAGCCCACTCTTGCAAGTGGATTTAAGGAGTTTTCTGGGTTTTTAGGGAAGCAGCCATGGGCCAGCACGTGGACTTGTGATTCCTGAGGGATGCCTTAGGAACAAGAGGCTCTTCCCACAGGAGGAAAACTGAGCGTGGGGTGCCAGGACAAGGGAATGGCTCCCACTGCCAGAGGGCAGGGCTGGATGGGATTTTGGGCAGGAATTGTTCCCTGGCAGGGTGGGCAGGCCCTGGCACAGGGTGCCCAGAGCAGCTGGGGCTGCCCCTGGATCCCTGGCAGTGCCCAGGGCCAGGCTGGACATGGGGACAGCGGGACGTGTCCCTGCCATGGCAGGGGGGGCACCGGGTGGGATTTAAGGTCCCTGCAGCCCAAACCATTCCATGACTCTGCAGATCCGCGTGTCAGGAATCACTCACTGCTGAAAGCCTCCGGGTACTGCTTTGCCAACTTCCCCTTGAGCGTCCTGGGGAGGAGAGAACAATCCCAGTCCCTGGGGAGCTCAGGGGCTGCCCCCCGGCTCCCTGGGCAATGCAAACAAATCCCGAGGCTGAGGGATTCCCACCCCAAAACCCCAGAACACCCCCTCCCCAGCACACGGGGTGCTCCTGAACCCCACACTCTGTGTTTTGGGACCACCCCGAGCAGCAGAGCCCACCCAGAGCAGGATCACAGAAACCCGAAGCTCCAACCTCCACTCGGTCACACCTCTTCCCTTCCCCAGCAGATTTTCCTTCTCACAGCCCCCCAAACTCGGACCTGTGCCCCGCTCTAACACCCCCCTCGCCCCTCCCAGCCCCCCCGGGCCCGTTCCCGGCCCGGTTCCCACCGGATCCTCCGGAAGATGCTGTCCAGGTCCTTCTTCATCTCCACCAGGGTCCTGGTGTGGTGCACGAAGCGCTCGCTCATCTGCTGCATGCGCACGCTGGACAGGTTGTTGAAGTTGAGCAGCATCTCGTTGGTTTTCTCAAAGCGATCCAACCTGCGCGGGGGAGGCACGGGCAGCTCGGTGAAGATCCCGGCAGGCTCCCGGTGCCGGTACCGGCTTTCTCACCGGCCGCTCCCCCCCGGGACTCACATGTTTTTCTGGGCCAGGATGATGGCGTTGACGTCCTCGGCGATGACCATGCCCAGCACCCCCCCGC
>NW_005054662.1:74437-79112 GCF_000277835.1 Geospiza fortis | reverse complement strand
AATCCGCCTGAAGGCCACGCTGGAGGATGGAGCTGTGGTGGAGCAGGACCCTGCCCTCACCTTCACGCTGGGGGACTGCGATGTCCTGCAGGTGAGCACGGGCTGGGGGCTCACCTGGCAGCAGGACCTCACCTCGGGGGCCACAGGGAGGGCTGGGGTCGGTGGTTTATGGATCAAAGTGGCCCCTCTGCCTTGCTCGTGGAGTTAGAGGGGTTTGGAGCCGTCTGGTTTTGTGGAGGATGTTCCTGCCTGTGGCAGGAGGTTGGGACTGCAGAACCCTTACAGTCCCTTCCGTGGTGCCACGTTGTCCCCTGCAGGCTCTGGACCTGTGTGTGCAGCTCCTGGAGATGGGCGAGACGGCTCTGATCGTGTCAGACGCCAAGTACTGCTACGGAGCTCAGGGCAGGTGAGCTGGCAGCGCCTCGGCTGGGGCAGGGGGGTCCCACACAGGGCTGGGACAGCTGTGCCCTGCTCACCTGGTGACACCCCAGCTGTCCCTTCTCACCTGGTGGCACCCCAGCTGTCCAACCTCTGCTTCCTTGTCGGGGTCTCTGCTGCTCACAGTGACCCCAAGAAATGTTAGAAAGTCTCTTTTCCCAGCCCTGCGCTCGAAGAAGGAGTCAGGGCTGTTCATTTCTCGGTCTCAAGGTTGTTTATTGTGTCTTATCTATAAAATTCTTTCTCCTGTCTAGCTGAGGTCTGCTCAGCAAGGCAGTCCAGGCACTCTGCCTGCCCTGGGTCAGTGTTATGTTTTTATACTAAAAACTACATGTACAATATTTACAATTACTTCCCAACACCCATCACCTATGTTAGACAGTGAGCTTCTGCTGTAAACCAATCTAAAAGTGCCAACATCACAGCAGAAGATGGAGGCCAAGAAGGAGAAGGAGAAAGGCTGGACATGCCCAGATTCCTCCATCTTGCCCCCTGAACCCCCATTCTAAAAAACCCCAAAATCTACTTTTTCACCCTGTGATAAATTCACTGTCATTCCACTTAATTTGTCATGGCTTGCAGATCTTCATCTAAGGTTGGTAACTTGCTGCACGGGTCATAATCAAACCCACAGGGGCATTGTGGGCTCTGTGCCAGGGTCTCTGAGACCCCTGGCAGGGGCCTTGGCAATCCAGAGGGGTGTGCTGGCTCCTGACACTTCCTCGCTTGCTATGAGCAGTGTGTCCTACCTCGGGTGGGAAGATCCGCATTATCGGGGATTTCTGAGCTTGGATTTCACGGTGCCAAATCCACAGAGCAGCACCTGAGGGGTGACAGTGGAAACCCCTGGCAGGGGGGTTTCAGAGACCCCTCTGAGACCCTTTGGCTGCTCAGGACAGCCAGAGGGGTGTGCTGGCTCCTGACACTTCCTTGCTTGCTATGAGCAGCGTGTCCTACCTCGGGTGGGAAGATCCGCATCATCGGGGATTTCTGAGCTTGGATTTCACGGTGCCAAATGCACAGAGGGGTGACAATGGTGGCATGGCTTTGTGCAGGAGCCCTGACGTGCCCCCCAACGCGTCCCTCACGCTGGAGGTGGAGCTGCTGGCGGCTCGGGACGCGCCAGACCTGGAGCTGCTCAGCGGCAAGGAGAAGATCCAGCTGGCCAACCGCAAACGGGAGCGCGGCAACTTCTTCTACCAGCAGGCAGACTACGTGCTGGCCGTCAACTCCTACGACATCGCCCTCAGGATCCTGGGCTCCAGCTCCAAAGGTACCTGTCCCCACCCAGGGAGGGTCCCCGGGGCTCCTGGCCCTGCTGTGACCTGCCCTCGGGGGGTGTGCAGTGGATTTCAGCCCAGATGAGGAGGCCGAGCTGCTGGACGTGAAGGTGAAGTGTCTCAACAACCTGGCGGCCTCGCAGCTGAAGCTGGACCATTTCAAGGCAGCTCTCAAGTCCTGTAACCTGGTGCTGGAGCACCAGCCAGGGAACATCAAGGCTCTCTTCCGAAAGGGGAAGGTGAGGAGGGGTCCCCTCTCTGTGGTGTGGCAGGGCGTGAGGGACAGACCTCAGCCCTGCTCCGTCCCCGTGTCACCCTGCAGGTGCTGGCTCAGCAGGGAGAGTACAGAGAGGCCATTCCCATCCTGAAGGCAGCCTTGAAGCTGGAGCCTTCAAACAAGGTAGGCTGGAGGTGTGTGTGCTGCCCACGATCCCGCTGAGCTGGGGGTCTCCTGGGCGCTCCTTCTCTCTTGTCCCTGTCCCTACAAACCTCAGTGTTGCCCCTGGAAGGCTGAAACTCCCTGGAGCTGTCCCCAGCTCCGTGAAGGGAGGCTGGGAATAGTCCCCAGAGCCTGGGGAATGATGAGAATAGCCCCCAGAGCCTGGGGAATGATGAGAATAGCCCCCAGAGCCTGGGGAGCGATGGGAATAGCCCCCAGAGCCTGGGGAGCGATGAGAATAGCCCCCAGAGCCTGGGGAGTGATGGGAATAGCCCCCAGAGCCTGGGGAGTGATGAGAATAGCCGCCAGAGTCTGGGGAGCGATGAGAATAGCCCCCAGAGCCTGGGGAATGATAGGAATAGCCCCCAGAGCCTGGGGAATGATAGGAATAGCCCCCAGAGCCTGGGGAGTGATGAGAATAGCCCCCAGAGCCTGCGGAGCGATGCCCCACGTGGAGTGTGGCTGGGCTGCTCTCCAGCCTTATCTCCACGCTGCGAGGTTCCCTGGTGACCTTCGCTCCTGAGGGTGACAGGACTCCCTGCCAGCCCCTCTCCATGCCGTGGGGAGGGTGCGGGCTGCCCCAGGTTCCCCAGGTGGCTCGGGCAGTTGGTGCTGTGGTTGGGGGAAGTGGGGCAGAGCTGAGTCCCCACAAACTCGCTGGGCAGCCCCAGAGTGAATCACCGGGTGCTGGGAGCAGCCAGAGCTCGGTCCAGCGCCCGGGCAGGGCGAGCTCTGGGTCAGGAATTTCCTGTCGGTTAATGATCAGCTGCACGACTGGAGCCTGGGGAGAAATCAAAAACCAGTGCCAGGAAATGACCCCAGCAGGAGCGAGACTGGGAGGAGGCGGGGAGGTGTTGCCTGCACAGGGTCGTCCTGGGGGTCTTGGCGCTCCAGATGGGCTTTAATCCTTGTCTGGATCTGGTGTATCCCTTTCTTTCACGGGGATTTCACCAGCCCACCAGGATCTGTGCCATGATCCACTCCCTGAAGGTCACGGGGGGGATGTGGCACGAGCAGGTGCTTGGTGGCCCCACAGCACCTTCACAGGTGGTGTGAGCTCCCTTGGGAGGGTGAGCAGGACCCCAAACCCTTCCTTTCCCATCGAGGTCAGGGTGGGGAGGGAGCAGCACAGGGAACCATTCCCCTGGCACGTCCCTGGGCAGGGCGGCTGCTCCCCAGCAGTTCCGATGGAGCTTTTAATTGGAGAGGGCTGGAAAATCCGAATGCCCGGCAGTGACGTGTCCGGTGGAACCACAAGAACAGCAAATTACTGCCCTCCCCAGCTGCTGCCCGGGCTCCAGTGGCGGCGTGGGTGACTCAGGGGCCACGGCTACCGGTGCTGAAAGCACTCCAGAAATGCTGGGCTCCACCTGCCTGCCGCCAGGCTGTCACACACATCCCTTCTCTGAGCCCTCTGGGATGCTGAGGGTTGTGTGACACTGATGTGACAGCCCTGGTGAGCTCGGAGCAGGAGCGTTCTGTCCTCCAGACATCCAGATTTTCGTGTTGGAGGCAGATTTCCCCAGCCGGTGTTCTCGGGATGTGTCCCCCAGCAGAGGGCACAGCGTGGCTGTGCCACCGGGGCCACCACAACGTCCTTCTGCCACCCTGCCCTGCTCGGCTCCCTGGTGCTTCCTGCTGCTTTTGGGGAGCCTGTGGGCCCCACGCGGGGCTCAGAGCCTTTTGCTGCCCTGGCAGGGCAGGTGTGGACACGCTGTGGGTCTTGCTGCAATCCCACTGACACCAGGCTGAGTTTTGAGCCCGCTTTCCCAGCCTGCTTCCCGACAGAAAGTGGGAGAGACTGGTGCACGTCTGTCCTCAAGGCAGACACTTTCCTGTCTCGATTAAAGGATAAAATCCCTTTCCTGATGTCTGGCATCAGCCCTGGGCTCTGCTCCCTGCTCTGCTGCCAGGCAGGGAGTGGCTTGAGCACCCGAGAAGGACAGAGGGGCATTGGCCCCACAGAGTGTCCCCTGGTGCAGCCCCATGGCGCCGGGACGTGGGGCAGGATGAGGCCTCATCAGCCCCTCAGCTGTTGCTGCACATCCCAGGGGTGGTGGAGCGTGCTGTGGGTGGCAGGTCCCCTCCCCGGCAGGCAGGGGTGGCGCAGGGCTGATAAGAGCACGCTGTCCTCCGCAGACCATCCACGCCGAGCTCTCCAAGCTGGTGAAGAAGCACGCGGACCAGAGGAACGTGGAGACGGAGATGTACAGGAAGATGCTCGGGAATCCCAGCACCGCCAGCACCGCCAGGAAGTGCAAAGACAAACTGCCCTGGGTAAGGCCTCTGGAGGGGTGGGGATCCACAGGGGATGTGTCAGTGTCCCCCAGGAGGGACGCAGCCCCAGTCCCAAGCAGGATGTGCTCAGGCAGTGTCAGGATCCCGCTGGGAGCAGGGGCCGTGCTCCGGGAGCCGTGCCCAGAACACACATCGCAGATAACAGCCTGTGCCCTGGCAGTGTGTGCCTGTGGATCCCAGCCATGCCAGCTGCACGCTCTGCACTTTGCTCCCGGCTCCC
>NW_005054662.1:73347-73967 GCF_000277835.1 Geospiza fortis | reverse complement strand
GGGGGCAGCGGGAGCTGCCTGTCAGCGGTACGTCCTGGCCGTGCCCATCCCTGCTGCCAGGACAGGGTGGGCAGCGGGTGGCACGGGGAAGGAAGCTGTGGGAAGCGATGCGGATGTGCCCAGGGGGAAATGCAGCGACATTCCCCGATTCCTGGGGGCTCCCAGGGACTCAGCCCTCCTGGAGGTGCCCGCTGCCCTCCTCTGCACATCCCTGGAGCGTGCAATGTCCAAAGGAAGCCAAAGAAACCCGCGGTGGGAGGGATGGAGGAGGGGAGCGCTGCAGACCCCCTGTCCAGGCTGTCTTCCCCGGGGACCAAGCCCGTCGGGGGTCCCTCCCTGCCCTGCAGCCCCCCCAGCGCCTGCCCAGCCTCAGCTCTGCTCATGATGGGGGGTTGTAGCACTGTCCTTGCACCCCAAACTGACTGTGAACTTCCCAAATAAAGGACAATTCCTTCACTTTCCGGCCTGTTTATTGCCACGCATGGGGACACATGGAGTCTGTGGGGGGGGCAATGCTCAGGGGGGAGCCTGGCACACCGAAATCAGCCCTGGAGGCAGCCTGGAACCTACCTGGGCGTCAGGGGGTCCGTGCCGGGGGGCTCATGGCTGGGGAGGTCTGC
>NW_005054662.1:65811-71610 GCF_000277835.1 Geospiza fortis | reverse complement strand
GGGAGCGGGGGGGGGGAGGCACGTTCAGAAAGTATTTTGAAATTTCCAGATTGTCTTTTCCGTGCCGTTTCCTTGAAATGCATCCAGAGAGCTTCTTAGTCATGTAAATAGAGAATAATGGCAAAGCTCGGCAGCTGGTGTTGGGATGGACCGGAGAGGGGTTCAAAACTGTCATTTTTTTAGTGTAATTTTATTTTTATTGTATTTTTTCTTTCCGCCTCTGATCCTGCGATGAGCATTTCTGTCTCCTCACCTTGCTGGGGGAAGCTGGGAGCCTAAACCCGTTTGTCATTAGGAGCGTCCTGCCTGCCAGCTTCTGTAGGATAAACCATATGTTGTCACAACACTATTTTTAATTTAGGGTGTTGGTTACATCACATCACTGAATTGGGCAATCTGTATGAGGACGAAGGTAATGACTGTACCAGGGTTTATCAACTTATATTTTAATGAGTGTTTATCAGCATTATGAGAAGTCAGGAGGAATAAGAGTGACTTGGGTAGACTGAATTGTTAGCTTTTTTCTCTCTGAAAAATGAAACAAATAATCCAAATAATTCTTTCCTGTATATTGGGAAAGCCTTTTATTTTGGGGCAGGGAGAGTAGGAAGACTACAGGCAGCTGCGTTAAATATTTTGGGAAGCTATTCCCAGTCCATGTCACACATGAATAGTGGTGTTTATTTTCTAAATGAAGTCTGGGCTCAGGATTGTTTGGTGGCCAACGGCCACTAATGAACTTTGCTTCCTTCACCGCCACCCAAAAGAGAAATAGTCAGAGGCTCCTGGTGATTAACTGGGCAGGAAGGGATAAGGGCAGAAGAGCTGCTTGTTTGTGTAGTGAATAACGCAACAATTAGTGGGCTATTAAACACATATGCTCATTCTGCATGGGTTCTATAAACAGTTTCCCCAGCTTGGTGAAGGTCTGGGCTTCCTCGGAAGCTCCGGGCCCAGCCCTGCCAGGAGCCACCCCCAACACACCTTTGCAGCTTCTGTTTGTCCACTCCAGCTCCGCTTTAATTTTGGGCTGCAGCAGCTCAATGGAAAAAATTTGCTCAGGCTCCTTCTGCTGGGTTTGGTTTGAAACGTGGTGGAACTGACGGCAGCGTTGTGTAATATGGATAATGGCCTGGAATCCAATCCTGCTCTTTGTGTTACCTGGAGCCCAACGTGTGCAGTCTGACCTGTTTGGGACACCAGGGGAGCACGTCCGTGCCATTCCTGCGACAAGGCTCTGTCCCTCTGCCAGCACGGGCAGGGAAATGTCTTCAGTTCCTTGCTTGAGTTTGTTCTTGGGCTAATAATAATGTATTGGGATTACATAATCCAAAAATGATCACCCAGCCGGGCGAGCTGCCATTTGTTTGGAGTGTCCCTGGTGCCAGAGCAGTTGCAGGCTTGGTGTGGAGCTGCACCATGTGTGGATCAGGCAGCAGGGCTGTGGAGAAACAGATATTTGTCTTGTTGGGCCTCTGCTGAGCTGTGCTCTTGCGCTTCTGCTGAATTGTCTGCGTCCTAGGGAAGAAAACGGTCAGGGATCCAAATTCTGGAGAGGGTTTGGAGCAGCCTGGTCTAGTGGAAGGTGTTCCTGCTCATGGAAAAGGGTTTAAAACAGGTTGAGCTTTAAGGTCCCTCCCAGCCCAAAGCATTCTGTGACTCTGAGGTACTGATCCCCAACTCTTGTGTTCCTGTGTCAGGTACAGAGGATGAGGAGCTCCAGCTCACAGGGCCGCTGGCTTCTCATCCTGGGAAGGGTTTTTTGGTAGCTCACCTGAAAGAAATAAGAGCCTTAAAAAGAGAATTAGCGCTGGCTTCACAAGGGACACAGTGAGATGTCACCCAACTGCTCCTTGTGAAACTTGCTGCCCCTGAAACTGTTTCCCCACAGTTGTGAAACTGAGAGCTCTGGCTACTGAGCTCAGAGGGCTGAGCAGTGGGAAGCGTGTCCCAAGTTGGTTTGTCCACTGGTGAAATGGAGCCAGTCTGGTGTGCTCACCTAAAACAACTCTGGGTTCTCCAGGGAGTGTAATTCTAGAGCAGCCTGCAGTTTGCTGCCTTCCTTTTGGGGGTGTGTATGTGGTTAGGCATTGCCACTCCCCCCAAAAAGGCAGGGCATGGCCGAGGCCAGCTTGGATGGGGCATGGAGCAACCTGGTCTGGTGGAAGGCGTTCCTGCCCATGGCAAGGGGGTGGAGCTGGGTGGTCTTCGAGGCCTTTCTGACCCAAACCATCTGGGATGGGATGATTCTGTGACTTTTCCCATCACTTCTTGTGTGGCCCCAACTCTGTTCCTGCCCCTGTCAAGGTAGAAGGGAGCTCCTCACGCCCGTGCCTTGCTTTCCTCTTTCATTCCTGTCCTCGGTGGGGAGATATTTTACCATCCTCACCTAATTCCCTTAGTTATCATTCATCCTGTTATTTTTCACATTGTTTTTTTAGCAGCATCCTGGGTAAGTCCCATCTTCCTGCCTGATTCAGATGCCACATGGCAGACCTGAGTGTCCCTTGGCAGTGGCTCAGTCTCCCTTGCAGTGAAGGTGCTGATGGCGCACAAACAGTGCTAGGGCTGTTCCTGGAACCCTTACCTGGGAATTTCCCAACTTCCACGTATTTCTGTAAACCTCTCTGTGGTTGAGGGGTGGCTCTTTGATTACAGGCAACGTGATGCAGTTGCACACCTTTCCCTGTCACTTTGTGTTGTGCTAACAATGGCTGAACTCTGCTCCTGCCTTCCTGGTGGTTTTAGGAGGGTTTAGAGAAGGTTGTAGCATCCCTTGGTGATGGAGCTGAGCAGCACGTCCTGCTCCCTCTCTGCCCCTGCTACCCCAGAGCGTTTTGAACTGCAGCCACTGGTTGATTCACTGGTGAACTTTGGCAGATGCACAAATATTTATTGGGGACTAAGCTGAGATAACCAAAGCACGTTGTCTCTGTGCTCACCCAGCTGAATTTTGGGACTGTGGTCCGATAGATGTGGCTCCCCAAATCATCTTCCCCGTGCTGCCCTAAAACCAACAGTGAGAGAAACAATCCCTCAGAAATGAGGGTTAACCCGACCCCTTGGAGTTGCTATTTATTGAAATAACTTTCCAGCCTTGGCTTTTGGAGCAGGTTGTGGAGATTCCTTCATCTTGCTGTGTTCAAAGCACGAAACACAAAATGAAGGCTGTGCTGTCATTACAGGGTCTTTAGGGTAATGCGTATTCATGCTGACTTGAGAATTGAAAGCTGCTTGCAGGTGTCAGGAGGAGAAGAACAATCCGCCTTTCCAATCAAAATTCATTGAATTATCTCAGAGCTTTTTGCATCATTCCTCCTTCCCTGTAACCTGTTTTTTCCTGTCCTATTAATTCACTGATGCCGTAGTCCGTCAAAATTGAGGCTCTTACGACATCGGGAGCGTGAGTCGGTGACATGGCTGAGTGAATCACAGGAGGCTGGAGAGGAAGCTCATGGCACACGTACGGCTCATCAGCAAAAATGGGACAGGATCTGCAGAACACCCTGAACTGCTCAACTCCTGCTCAGTGTTCTTCACGTTGACCTGAATGTGGCACCTCCCATTGCAAGCAAGGGGACAAAGAGACACTGAACATTGTGCACGAGGAATGTTTTGGCCCGTGGCAGTTTCCTTTCAATTATTTAGGGAAGCTTTTTCTCTCAACCATATAGCATTTGGATCTGCTCAAATTATAGATTCATCTCTATAGTTTTCCAACGGCATTGGAAGGAATTGTCTGTAATTTACATCTAAAGTGACGTACAGTTGCTATGGGATTTGGTGGCAAATTATAAACCCATTATGCTTTTTTTTTATACTGGTGGTAGCAGACTAAAGAACTAGGTCTAATTGGTGATGTGCCAAAGGAAAACAGAAAGTTTGTGACAGAATCCTTGTGACTGATGGGGCTTGCTTTTTTTTTTATTTTATCAAACATGATCTGCTTTTTATCAGCAAAACATACCCTACCATTAATTGGAGAGGTTGAATTTGAATTAATAATTTTTGCTCTCTGGCAATACAGGGGGAAACAAGCTAGAAGATTAACCCTTTATGTTATTTATATGGGGCTAGGTTGCTCTTTTTTAAATTCAAGTGGGATATTTCATCCGTTGTATCAATGGCAGCTGGATGTGGTGATTCTGTTCCTTACCCAGCAAAATTAAACCCTTTCTCTTTTTCAGCATATTCTGATTTCTTTCTCCACTTAACCAGCAGAAAGAAAAGCTATTATAATACCTTTTTAACTTCTGTCTGAAGCACAGAAGTCTCTTCAGAACAATGTGTCTCCCAAGGACCGTGGAGTGGCTGCTGCTGGTCAGCTCAGAGTGATCCTCCAACACCAGGGCTTTTCTGAGCCCGTGTGGAGTGCTGTGTCCTGTTCAGTTGGTTTTTGTCCTGGTGCAGCTTGGCACAGGGCTGGTGGTGGCTGTTGAAGCAGTTCCCTTGCGTGGTGCTGGCTCTGCCGGGGCAGCAGCAGCGCCTTTATCGCCGCCCAGGGAGGGAGGGAGGGCAGCTTTTGTCGGAGGGAGCATTTGAGGTCTCCTTGGTAAATGGCCGTGTTATCTCCCGTACGATTTGCACGTTTCAGACCATTTAAACTCTGCCTGTAACTTGTAAGCAGAAACTTGTGAAGCGTCTCCAAATCCCTGGTGTTTGTGCATGTTGAAAAATGGGAAGGGACAGACTGCATGCGTCACTCCCGTACTAATTTGTGCCAGCTAATCCATGGGAGAAGAATACGTTTTGGCTGACTTAGTGGTTTTGCTGCTAATGCACAGGAGAATGCGTTTGAATGGATGGAGTGGCTGCACGGGTTTAGGTAGACTTTGAAGGGATACCCTGTGTCTGGGATCCTGTGCTGGGTACCCTCACTTGGTGTCACATCCTGGATTTGTTTGGGTTTTTGGGAAGGAGGAGTTGGGAGGGAGGGGAAAGCTCCCTCAGCATCACAACATCAGGAAGGTTGGGATAGAGTTACCTCTGAATAATTAAGGTTAATGCTGTTTCTGGAGGAACCATTATCTGCAGTGAACTCAATGCTCGTGAAAAGACATGCTGATAACGTGAACTATGCTAATATTTCATCCAGGGTGGATACAGAGGAGGCATCACCAAAACTGGGCTTTGGTGTTCAGCGTGCCTTAGCCTGACCTAGATGAATTATCCAGGAAAGGAGGTTGGATTTGCTGATAAGAGTTTTCTGGAGTAGCTCATGTTTTGCTTAGAAACATCCCATGTACATATGGCAACTTCTGCACACCCTGGTAATCTGGTATTGCCTTCTGACTGGGGATTTTGGTGGGTTTGGGGTTTTTTCCAAGCATTTATATATTAAAGAGCATGCTAAACCCCTCAGCAGTCAGTTTGCTGAGTGCTCTGTATATCCCTGCTGCAGTGGGAGAGCAGACTTCCCAAAATCCAATCCTTTTTGCATTACAGTCTAGAAAAAACACAGCTCCGTGCACTTGGTCTCTCCTTTCTTTACATTGGACTAGTGCCTTTTTCTAATTTAAAGAAACCAGCATTTGTTAAACTCAAAAAGAGGTCAGCACTGGTGAGCAGGGCTTGACTGAGCTGCCCACCTCCACCCACCTGGAGTCTTCCCTGCTCTGGTCCAGGGTTAACCCTCTGCTCTCCCTCTGTGCAGGCTTTTATGCAGGAGAGATCACTTCAGAGCAGATTTTTGTGGAAAGCTGAGTTATTTCTCCTTTTGGGCTCCATTCTGTGCTGTTGGGTTTAATGGTAGACTCAGACTTTGTCCTCGAGGTTCGTGTCCACACGTGATGCAGTTCA
>NW_005054662.1:34089-65801 GCF_000277835.1 Geospiza fortis | reverse complement strand
ACCAATTGCCTAAATCTCTGCAGTATTTAGATTTCATCAGCACAAACATCTTCTTGGCTACTTGGCTCTGTATTTTGAGCATATATGAGTTGAGCCATGCTTTGATAAGAGCAGCCATGTGGCAGCTGGGGCAGGTTCATGTGGGATCAGTGATGGGGAGACAGGAGCAGGTCTGGAGGAACTGGGGCTGCCCCAGCCCTGGAAGTGTCCCAGGCCAGCTTGGAGCAAGCTGGGATAGTGGAAGGTGTCCCTGCTCCTGGCATGGGGTGGAATAAACTGGATTTAGTGATTTTTATTTTTTTTTCTAACCCAAACCATTCTGTGATTCTATATGACATTTTAAGCTGATTGTTGTTACTTAGCAAGAGCAGATGTGTGTTACTTAAAATCCTAACAAAAATCCCAGCAGGACGGAAGAAACTCCGGCTCAATCCATATCACTGTGCCCACAGGATCCATATTTTCTACGACTGAGGTGGAAGAACTAATTTAATCTTCCTTCTATATTCCTCCCCACTGAGGCCCATTCTGCGATGGGCTGCAATCAGTGTGTTATGTGCCAGTTGTGGTTATTTGAATCATATTTCCACATTTCAGTGTCTAGACTTGATGTTTGTGTGAGTTTTGTTGTACCTTTCCAGCTCCGGCGCTGATTTCAGTTGGTTTTGGCTCCTGGTTTCTATGAGAAAATCAAACGGGCTGTGTTTCTGCCTTTCCCAGTCCCCAGAAAAGAAGGCAACAAGGGAATGGGTAAAACTTGGTTTTATAAGCTCCTTTGTCACCATTTTTCTGTCTTTTGAGAAAATCTGTGTGTGGATGAGCTGGGTTCTGCCATTTGGTGACCAGCAGGTGAGAGCAAGGACAAACCACTGATGGCTGCAGATAAATCTCTGCTTCTTGCACCGAGAGAAATCTGCTGTGAAAAAAGGGATGAGCTTGATACAGACCAGCAAGGCTGGGGAAAAAAAGTGACTGGTGCAGAAGTTTTTAGTAAAAAACAACTTTATAATCCACAGAAGGAGAGCATTTATTGAAAATTAAGCAGATTTTTAATTGCCTGCGTGAACTGGGCTTCGTTTTTTGCCAGCACTGGTGGATATTGAGGATGATGGATGTGGCTGTGTTCGTTTAGTGAATAGGAGGGTTGGTCTGTTTGTGATGCTCAGAGAAGTTGATAATGGCACCAGACCTGGATAACATGGACCTCACTGTGACCAGGAGGTAGAAGTGGCTTCAGAATTGTTCACAGTAATACTGACTTGTGCAGAAAACAGTGTGGAGCCCTCAGCCAGGGCTGTTTTCTCCTCCTGGTATAGAATAAAGTGTATTATGGCTAAATCAGTGAAAGGAAATAATGTTCCCAACTCCTTGTTAACCTGTAAAGCTTGCTGCCATCAAAGTGAAAGGCTTAAGTGCAGCTGAATAGCAAGGAAAATGAGAATTTTTCGCAGGGAATGCAGAGAATAAAAGCAGTGGTTCCAAGTTCTCTCTGCTCCCCCGGTGTTTGAGGTGCCCCAGGGTGCTGCCAGAGCCGTGGCTTCACCTCTTCCAGGGAGCTGAGCAGTGTAAATTCTTCCATTCCTTCCCCATCCAGCATTCAGTGGATGCTTTTTGGAGCCCGGCATGGGCGGAGTAGCAAGGAAGCAAATTTTTCCACCCTGCCTGAGCTTGGGCAAGCGGAAATTGTGCCTTGGAAGCCTTATAAGGCCAGCGAGCCGGCTCTGGCTGGGCTCACCTTGCCACCAGGATGCTGGGGAAGGGAGCAGCCCTCGCTCCCAGGGAGAGTTTCAGAGCCTTTGAAGTGCTCCCTGTGCGTCTGCCACTTGCCAGAGGGACGGTGTGGCCGCCCTGATTAGGTGACAGCAGCTCATTAACTCGCTGACTTTTGTGGGGCTCCGGCAGCCGGCCCCAAACGGAGGCGGAAATTCGTGATTCAGAGCGAAACTGCTGTAAAATGACGGAGCTGGGAAGGTCGGAGCCTCTGTCACAGGGTGTCTTCATTTCCTTCAGCGGCGTCTCAGGCAGATCCTGCTGACTGCAGACAGTGCTGAGCAGGACTTTGCTCTGAAACCAGAGTTCCTGTGGCATTAAAATAGATTTTTGAAAAGCCTGGCAGCACCTGTTCCCCCAGCCAGGGATGTTCAACCCTCAGAGCTGCCGGAGCCCCAATGGTGACCTCTGCTTCTGCTTCTTGCAGAATTAAGAACAACTTCTGCTCCCATAAATAGTCCCTTAAGAAGTGCGTAGGAGCTCTGCGACCAATTTCTTTTGAAAAGTGCTTTCAGTGACACCCGTGGCTGTGACCTTGCTCGCTGTTCCCACCCCGTGTCCTTGCAGGGCAGCTGTGTTTTGATGGCAGCCCGGTGGTCCTGGCCACGAGCTCTGCTTCCTTCTCTCATTTAATCAAGACTAAAAAGAACCTTTGGTTATCTGAGTGTTTTGTGGGGAGCTGCTGCTGCTTGTCCTGCTGCAAATCCCAAATGCTCCCTGCCTCGTTCAGGTCTTCATTCCCTAATGCCACTGAGGTGGCTAAGCATCTGAAAGCTCCCGTGTTCCTGACGCATGTCACAGCTGCCAGTCCTTGTTTTTATTCCAGGAATAAAGGCTGGTTTTCCAGAGGAGCATTGCCACAAACCAGTTCTCCCAGCCTGGAGTCCTGGAGCTGGTGGAGAGTCCCAAAACACCCAGCTCTGCTCAGGAAGCGGCTTCGTGTTTCATCTTTGCAAATGTGGAAATGGGAAGAGGGAGGCAGTAATGGATGAAGTAAAACATATTTAACCTTTAGGGACGTAAATGGGATATCTTGGATGTGTTTGGAACGGGCACTGGGGTTGACGTGGAACGTGGTGGTGATTAAAACCAACAGCAAACATTTTTCTGCTCATGAATTACGGACTTTGTTCTTAATGCATTAAAATCTAGAGCACTTTGGGGTTTCTTAACGTGAAGGGGGAGAAGAAATAGATTTATTACCTGGAAGGTTTGATGTTATAGTTCCAGGCATGTTTCCACAACCTTCCTGCAAGCATTTGGAGCTGTACCTAATGTGGGTGCTGCCTGCATTGGGCTGCAAGTTTGAGCTCTCTCATACAATTAAAGCCATTTAACTGCATCTAAAGACCTTTTACTTGTCATTAAGACTAAATTTACTATCGCTGACAGCAGGAAGAAACACATTTACCCTAACTCAGATGGGCTAAGAGAGCAAAATGTTCCAGCTAACTATGACTTGCCTGGATTGTTAAATTTAGACCAAAAATTCTGGTCAGACAATTAAGTGCCGGCTCAGTGGCCACACCACTTCTTTTGCATGTGTGAATTGGCTGAGCTGCCTCTGTCAGGCAAGAGAGATTCTCTGTCTGAATGTCTGAATTCTCTGAGGGTTGTTGGGCTCAGACCTGGGGAGTCTTTTCGTGGCACTGTGGTCGCTCCCTGTTTGGTCAGCAGCCCTGGTATGTTTTTCCTCTTCTTATCTGAAAATTTTTCATGTTTATTTTTGGAATTCGTTGTAACCTGAACTTTCTCAGGTGTCCTTGTGGAGAGCAAAGAAACATCTGACTTATTTTTTAGGTAGATTTTTGCCAGTTGAGAAGAGTGTGTTCTTTCTTTTACTGTTTGTCGCTTTATTTTTGGAGCAGGTTTGTTTCTGACCAGCCTGGCAGTGCAAATACAGAGGTAGCTGAAACAGTGCAGGTTCTGTGCTTCTTGCTGAAGTAAAGGCAGCACCTAATTTAACTTCTTCAGGCAGCTGCCTTCGCTTTTCTCCTGGAGAAAGCATCCCTGGAAGCTGGAGGAGGCTGTTAGCAGAGGGTATGTAACGCAAGGTTCTATCATGGTAGGAAATCTAGAGAGGTTCTCTTGCTCAGTGTGTTCAGCTGGATTTTTCTGGGGCAGCTTCCCTCAGTGATAGGAAAAAAACCTGGAATATTTGAGTGCTTTATTGCTTTGCCGCCTGTGGAGATGGCAGGAATTTGGGTGACACCCCTGCTGAATCCCGAGTGTCTGTCAGGTTGTGTTCCCTCTGTCCTGGCTGGCATTGGAGCACCTCTGTTTGCCTGGAGGCCAAGAGAATCTGTGTCTGAGCATCTTGCTTTAGCTTTTTGAGGTTGCTCTGGCTCGTGGGGTGTTGCTGGTGGGATTTCTCTGGGATTCCTTCAGGATCCAGCCTCTGGCTTTGCTTTATCGCAGCCTCTACCAGCAGCGCTGTGAGGAACATCTGGAGATCATCTTCAGCAGAACTTTCTCAGACTAGTAATTACTCTTCCCTCCGAGTGTCAATAGGATATAGCTGGGCACAAGGAAAAACAGAACTGGTCCAGGCTTGTTTTCCTGGGCTCAGCAGTGTGAGGCGAGATCTGTTCCGGGATGGTTGAACGGGTTCGTCAATCTGATCTCTCAATTGTCTTTCTATATTTTTCTCTTGCAAGAAAAGGAGTAAAGCCCTGTGGAAGATAAGAATCGTTCTGATGTTTCAGCAGCTCGTTTAAGCCACCTTATGAGCACATAGGCAAGTGAATCAGCCCTGGTGTCTTAATATGTCCTAAAATAAATTAGACTTTCGTAAGCAAATTCGGTGGGTTTGAACTGCTGTATTTTCATTAAAAGATTGCAGTGGAGAAAACGCTCTTTAAAATTCAGCCTCGGGGTTGTGTTGTTCATTAACTGATAGTCACTCCTGTTTACCTTGTGTGATAAGTCCCACGTTAAGAATGGCCAGCAGTGCTGATGCCGTCACAGTTGCCCTTCAGAGAGAATTGCTCTTTTTTTTTTTTTTTTTATGGCTCGCTTTCCTGACAGGTGGGAGTTTTTTTGGAGCTCGGATAAATGCAAACAGCCACGACGTACCCTCTCCTAATCATGGAAAACCACTTGTTTGGTTTTTTGGTTTTTTTTTGTCCCCCTGTTCTTAGCAGCTTGGTAACGCTGTTGTCGGTACAAAGGTCATTTAAAAATCTGACATGTCAGCCCAGCAACATACTGCTCCTTAATGAGGCTTAAAACCAGCGTGGAGCTGCCTGGTGGAAATAAATTTGGAGCTGCAGAAGAGAGGGAGACATGTGAACAGCTTACAGGGATGGGATCACCTGGCTTTCCTCTCACCAGCCCCCCCTCCCCGGATCTCTCCTGGGTACTCGCAGTTCTCTTGCATAAAGGGCTTTAATTTTTCCTCTTGTTATTCAGATGAGCCCAGGTGTTTGACAGCACATTTGTGTTCTCAGAAGAAAAGCAACGAAAATACCTCCCGAAATCCAGGCACAGATGTTTTCAAAATGATTCTTTCCTGTGTTTGAGGTTTTCTCTCCTCCTCGTCTTGGCCTCCTGCTGCCCCTTTGAGGAGGTCCTGGGACACCTCTGACTTCATCCCCAGCTGGCTGGAGCCCTCGTGTCCCTCCTGCTCCCCAGGATGTCACTGAAGCCAAGCTCTTGCACCTCCCTGTGACGCTCCCTCAGTCCTTTGAATGTCTGAAGGCTTTTCCTCTAATCCTGTTCCCCAGCACTACTGGAATTTCAGCACCTTCAGCCTCGCCTCAGTCTTTTCAGCTCTTTGACTGGTCTCCAGTGAAAACTAGGTCAGAAACAACCAGCAGCTTCTGATATTTCACTATTCCTGTTTTATAAGTTGTAACCCAGTGTTGCTGTGTTTAATCTCTTGCTTTAATTTCCACGTATTAAGTGTCTCAGCTCGCTCTGCGTGAGCAGCCTGACACAGTAAAAGTGCTCCCAATAACATCTTGGCTGGAACAGCCGTGTTACCTTGATTGGGGCTGAAAAGGTGAATTGCTTTTTTTGGTGACACATAATGCTGGAGATGCCAAACTGACAGATTTTTCCACCACCTCTGTCTTAAGCGTACATTTGCTGGCAATTTTGGAGATGTACTTAGCCAGCTTCTCTTTGTGCCTGTGTGGCTTTTTAACCTGATGGGTGAAAGGAAAAGAGCCTAAAAACAATCATAATAATTGGAAACCCACAGGTTGCCCAAGAACGCAGCAATGCAGGTATATTGGAAGGCATTTAAGAGATTTATTTTTAACTGAGTTGTAGCTGACTGGACCCATTCAGCTTTTTTACAAAACTATTCTTGGAATGGTGCTTGAGCTGAGGTGCCTCAGTGTTCAGTGAAATCCACCTGGTGTAATTCAAGAGTATCCCTCTTCCTTTCTCTTAGGCAGACTTGGAGCCAGCCGGTGTTGGAATCCTTGGGCATTCCAGCATCAGTGGGATTTAAATGAATCCTTACTTTTCAGTCTAACTTAAAGGTTGTGGTTTTAGAATTGTGCCCGAGCTGTTGTCTCTGAAAAGTTTTTTTTACCAAGTTGTTTATGAAGCTGTTCTTAATACACTTTAATTTTCTTCCTTCATGTGTCTCCTGCTGCTCTGTGCTTGTTTTCAGGGATCCCCATCCCGGCACAGGGTGGGATTTGTTGGGGTGTCTGTGCAGGGCCAGCAGCTTTGATATTCCTTGTGAGGAATCCCTTCCAGCTCAGTGATTCTGTGATTTTCCTAGGATTTGAGGATCCCTGGTTTGCAGGTACCAGTTTGATCCAGCTCTTTCCATCTGGGAAACATTACCTGTGTTTGACAGGTGGGGGGAGTTTGAAGCAGGGCTGAAATGTTTTATTCAAGGAACAGATCCCAGCCCTAAATGTGGCTCTGCAGTCACTTCCCATCACTTGTGTGGCCCTCAGCCTGGCATGGAGGAGCTTGGGTGTCTCCATCAGTTCTGGGAGCTTTATTTATCCATGATGGGGATGAGGGGGAGCTGAGATGTGCTATCGTGACACACTTTTCTGTCTTAATTTGGGAAACATTTTCTTCTGGCACTTGGGGCGTTTTGTACAGTGCAGAAAGCAAAATACTTGTAGTATATTCATGGGATACAGCTGGTCCTGGAAAAGCTTTTAATTGTTTTACCCTCTGAGCCCCAAAACTGTATTGCTGCATTGCTTCAGAAAGGCTAAAATCAGGGAAAAGTGCCATCTCCAAGAGGGACAGCAGCGAGCCAAGTGATTTGTGTGATGGGAATTTGGTTTTCTTGTAATTTCCACAAGGGTTTTTGGGGCTGTTGCAGAGGTGGCCGCATCTCCAGCACCCCGAAATCAGCAAACTTCCCCTTTCTGCCAGAGACAGCACAGAGGGCTTCATTCAAGGTGTCTTGTTCAACAGGAATGACTCTTAAAATATTAATCTGAGAATGTCTAACCCCCCTGAATTCTTGGCTCATAACGAGTGAATCCTCCAGGGAAAACCAGCACTGCTGTCACCTTTAGCAGAGTTGGGAATTTTGGATGATTCAGTTTCCTTCTGCCAGTTTTTGTTGTTGTGGTGTTGTTTTTTTCCCCTCTGTCCTTTCCCAATTTAACAGGATCATCTGATAACTCCAATAAAACGCTGCTGCAAAAACAAGCAGTGTTGCATGCAAGACATGATTACCCAGGGAATTTTGGGCACGGATGTCTTAATGGGATTCTTGCCAAATTGAGGTCTCTGAATTGTCTTGCAGTGCAGATGTGTGCAGATGCTGCAGATACTGCTGGACTTCTCTTAGAGGAATATTTAATATCACATTTAATATCACATTTAATATAGTATTTAACATTATTAGTGCTTCCAGTATAGGGAGGCAGAACAGGAAGCTTCATTCTGCAATAATGTTTTTTGTTGAAAACAGTGCTTCAAAGCAAATCCATGTGTTTGAAAAACAAATCTAAGGGTTTGCTTTCCTTTGCCTGCACTTTAGAAATACCAATATTTACCTTCCTTTTTCCTACCCTGCCTTTAATTTACTGTAACTGTAAAAGCCAGGCAGTGCAGCTCTGCAAGAGAGGGACAGACTCAGGCCATGATATGCAAAATTAATTTTACTTCAGCCACTTCTTTCCTGTATAAGCACCTACTCTAGATTTGCTACTTTTAATAAGGGATGGGTGTTGGGATTTGTTCATTTAACTCTTCCTCAAATTAGTTGCAAGTCATAAAACAATAGGACTTATTTATAGGTTTGGACTCGATTTGTTTCTTTTTTTTTAGCAATGAATTTGCCAGCACAGCATTATCTTTGGAGGAGGGCTTTGGGAAATGTTGCAACTTGTTTTATGCTTTCCCACTTTTACCTTTTATTGCTTTTAGTTGGAGTTAGAGGAGAAAAATCCCTTCAGGAAAAGGGGTGATAAAAAGAAGAGTTAGTGCAGAATTCTGCTGATTTCTGGTGTGCTTGTGGAAAAGGGAAAGGGATCCTTGAACCTCTGTCTCGAGGAGAACAGGACAAGACTGAAATAAAGGTAAAGGTGTTTGAATGGACAGTTGTGACTCAAGAATGCAGCACTGAGCAATGAAATTAAAATAGCTTTGAGGGCAGCTGGCTCTCAGTGTCAGGGAGGGTCTGGAACACCCTTCTGGAGGGAGTAACGGATGCAGAAAATCCACTCTCACAAAATGAAACTTCCTTTGCAGGGAGATGCAGTAATTGTATCAAAGCTGGGAGGTTTTTTTACTTGCAGGAAGGAAACTCCTGGGTTATTACACGAAAAAATGGGCACCGTGTTCTGTGACTTAGTAATTCTTTCGTTATAGCCATTTTTAATTGATTTTGCCTGCTTTGACCAGTTCTGAACACTGGAAGCTGCACAGGGGTGCAAAGGAGCTTTTTTCCTTCCAAAAGCCTTTCCTCCCTAAGCCTTGGGAAGTCGTGGGAGTTGGCTCCTGGTCCTCTGACAAAGCCTCCCTGAGCAGCCCCATCTTGTTAACAGTGGGATTGGTGGGAGTTTGTCATGATTAAACTGCAGATAATCATCATTACAGCCCTTGTGGCAGCCTGCTGATGAGACTTTATGATTATTGCTCTCCTTAATGAGCAGGTCTGCCTTAGCTCAGTGCAGAAGCAAAGAGGGAAAACACGAAGTTAAAAAAAGGAGAACTGTCCCGTTGGGAAACGTGCCCGGAGTCTCCCAAGCTGGATTCCCACAGGAGGCCAAGTCCTGCCTCTGCCCCTGAGATCTGGAGCCCTGGCTGAGTTAATTGGGAGCCACAAACCCTCTTTGATATTTTCCTTTTTCTTGCCATCCACCTTCCCCCTGACCTCAGACCGCCCTGCTTTTGGGGTGGGTTTGGAGCCCTCTCGTTTTTGGGGCTGCATTCGGAATCCCCTCTGGTTCTGGGGTGGGTTTGGAGCCCTCTCGTTTTTGGGGCTGTATTCGGAGTCCCCTCTGGTTTTGGGGTGGGTTTGGAGCCCTCTCGTTTTTGGGGCTGCATTTGGAATCCCCTCTGGTTTTGGGGTGGGTTTGAAGCCCTCTCGTTTTTGGGGCTGCATTCGGAATCCCCTCTGGTTTTGGGGTGGTTTTCCTGTTTTCCATCTTCAGCCAGACAGAGCCCCCAGATCCCATCCAGCAGTGCAGTTGGGTGTCCAGGAAGCAGCAGTGAATCCAGTGACTGCCTGGCCATTCCAAAGGGAGCTGTGTCTGGAATAAAAATGCTGTAGCTCTTGTAATGAACCTGTGTTTTCTTGTCCTCTTGCAGTGTGTCTCCCCACGCCCTGGCAGGGGAGCCTTTCCCTGCAGACAGGTGCATTTAACTCTTCAGTGTCCTCTGCATAAACAAGCTGGACTTTCCTTTGGAGACAGAGCATTTCTTCCTTGCAGCCATTTCTCTCTCTGTGTTTTGATTTATTGCGGAGCAAATCCCTCTCCGTGTCTGAGCTCATGGAAGAGCTCCTCAGTTCTTGTATCTGCAGTGCCATAGAAATTTGGGGTTGCAGGAAGGCATTTGGTGGTTCCTGCTCTGGGGAAAGGCTCAGCCCAGTGGATGGGGCTGCTCTGTTTGCCAGAGCCAGGCTCTGCTCCAGCCAAACAAAGTCTCCTGCTCTGCAGTGGCCTGAGCAAACTCGATACCAATTCACAATACTTTAATTATTTCTCCAAGGATTTGAGCCTCCTTTTCATTTTCTTCCTGAAAGGCATTGCCTAAATTGCCTCTGTGCCCAGCTTTTCCTTCCTGGTGGAAAACTACTGCACCTTGTGCTGGCCAAACATCCTGCCTTGGTGGTCAGGAGCAGTGGGGTTTGTCCCAGGACTTTTTGGGGTGTGGGGGAGCTGGAGCTCCTTTCCCAAACCCACCTTTCCCAAACCCACCTTTCCCAAGGTTGCTGAGGATGACCAGAGGATCAGACTGTGTCAGAGCTGTCTATTCTTTGGGAGATTAAAGCTTTTTAATTTTTACGAATACAGAAAAATCATCGCTTAATGATGTGCTGGGAAGCAGAAAATTGATTTGAAGCGCTGGAAAGTTTTACTTGGAGTTGAAACAAATTGAAACAAAAAAGTTTTGCTGGGCTTGAGCAATTTAGGATAGTGACAGTGTCCCTGCCCATGGCTGGGGGTGGATCTGGATGGGGTTTAAGGTCCCTGCCAACCCAAACCATTCTGTTATTCCATGAAAAAAAACAGTGGGAATATGGCAAAAATCACCATGTGCTGCAGCCTATCCCTGAGATTTTGGGATGGGTATTTGGGGAGCCATGAGGTTTGTGCGTCCCAATTCCATCTCCTTCCCCTAATTCCATTTCCTTCCCTTAATTCCATCTCCTTCCCCTGATTAATTCCTGCCTGAAGGAGCTCTGGCTCTGCCCGTGCCTCACCCCTGCTCAGCTCTGTTCAGTTGGAGTCCCCAGCTGAATCCTGCAGCAGGAACCCAACAAACACACTGCATTTTATTCAGGAGGAGCTTTTTAACCTGGATTAGCTGAGATCAGAAGCTCCAGGCATGCGAGAGAGAACAGGCTGCACGGCTGGCTCAGCTCTCGTGCCTGTGGGGTGACATCTTGATGACAGTGGAGTTTAATTGCTCTCCGCTTTGCTGATACAGCCTATTGTCCATTTAGGGCCTGGCTTTCTGCTGTACAGGGCAGGACAAAGCGTTTCCATTAGGCTACAGTTTGGTTTTTAACTTAATCATGTGTCTTACTCTCTAAACTTTGCACAAAGGTGGAGTTTTCCTGTATTTCGTGTGGGACGATAGCTGAGATGCTCAGTGTGTGGTGATGTCAAAGCCTGCTCGTGATGCTTCCTGGTGAAATTGGTAATTTTGTTAGAATGGTGAAATTCTGTATCTCTGAGGAGCTGGGAATGGTGAAATTCTGTAACTTTGGAGCTGGGAATGGTGAAATTCTGTAAGTTTAAGGAGCTGGGAATGGTAAAATCCTTTAACATAACCATAAATTTCAGCAGATGGAGTTGAGGGGTTTTTTTGAGCTGACACTTTAAACTCCTTTATTTTTGATCTTGTAGAAACACACTCGATTTTTAACCCTGGAAAATGAAAGTACTGAGGAAGCAACATTTGTGCTGTAACAGCCCACTTTAAATGATGCAATTATAACCAAAGAAGCCAGTGTGCCTTTTGCAGTTTAGCAATTAAAAACTTTCAAACATACAGCCTAGCATTTTGGCTGACATAAAAGCTTTTGAGCATTTTATTGCTGCTTGTACTTCTGGGCAGGATTTGTAGGTGCTTTAATATTATGGTGATAATGTGCCCATTAATGCCTATTAGGCAAATGATAAATAATAAATACAAACTACAGTTTAGAGTAATTGGTGAGAGTCCAGCCCTTAAACCTTCATCAAAAGCACCTTTTTAATAATTATTTGTGTTAAAAGCTTGAGTGTTCATTTCTGCCCAAAATAAATTCTTTTAAATGTTGGGGAGAGGAAAATGAGGGGGGTGTCTGTGGGAGCACTGGATCATCGAGGTGATAAATGGGATTATCTTGGAGAGGAGGAGTGAGCAGAGGTGTCCATGGGGTAATTTGGGGGTTGCAGCCTGAGGAGCTCCTGTCGCTCCCTGGGGTGTGCAGGATCCCATCAGCATCCCTGGAAGGACGTGGGTGAATCCCAAATCCTCCAGCAGCATCCCCATGGCTCACCTGGGCAGCTGGCTCCTCTCCTGAGTGGAAAGCCTCAAACAGTGCTGGATTTACATGGAATTTCCAGGGCTCTTTCCATGAGAACGTTGGATTTGAATAGCAAAACTGTAATTTTCGAGTCACAGCCGACTCCATCCCATCCGCGCTCAACTTCAAACGGGATCCTTGAGAGGCCCCAAATTGCAGATGGGAATTGTGTTGCAGGGAGGCTTGTGTTTTAATTCCACAAGTAATAGATGGGGCACGAAAAAAAAAAAAAGGAATATTCAGGAGGCTTTTTTGGCTGCTGAGTTTCTGGGAGGAGGTAAATAGAAGCCTTGGGATAGTGGAATGTCCTGGGAGCAGCCTCAGTGGCTCTCTCCTGGGCCAGCCTGGGCTAATTGGCTGCCAGCAAACCTCCCCCAGCCTCACTGGGAGCTGTGGCTCTGTTCCGGGGGCTTCCTTTCCCCTGGGATTTGGATTTCTTGCTGCTAATGAGCTCAGGGACTCACAGGTGTCTCCTGGGACGGGGTGGATCTGCTCTGCCTTTGGACTCTCTGGTTTGCTTTGCTCTTGGGGGGGGTGTTTAAAACAAAAATATAAATGGAAAGTGAAATCTGCGTGGCTCTGCAGGGGCTGTTTGCAGGTGTGCTGAAACTGAGGATCCTCCTGGATTTGGGAGCTTTTTGTCCCACCCTTGGCCCAGTTGTGCTGGGAAGCAGGAGGAGACAGTGGACGGAGCCCTGCCTTGCTGTGTGGGCTAAAGAAACATAAACCAGTCATAACCAAAGAATTAAAGAGGAACCTGGAGTCTGGGGCATTACAGAGTCTGAAATTGGTGCTTTTGAAGCAATTTCTTGTTGTTCCCATTTTTGTAAGTGTTTCCTGAGGTGCAGCAGCTTTACCTGGGCACTGGTTTTACCTGGAATTGCATGTGATGGTTGGAAACATCCCATTAATGCCAGCCCTTGGTTAGCAGGATTTTATAGTTTCTCTGTATATTTATTGGAATTCTTGCTATTAATTTTAACTGTTCACCCTAATTTTAACTGTTTGTAAGAAGCTTTAAATTCTGAAAATAATCCCCGTGTTCCAACACAAATAAGGGTAAATTTTCAGTTGCACTCTGGGCATTGGTGGCTCTGAAGATCCAACAAAGCACACAAACACATCAATACTAAGTTTAGGCAAACATTTTCCATAGAACACAGCCTGCAGTATAAATTCCAGTAAATACATGACAGAACTTCCCAAAATGATGTCTTCTTTAATTATCTGTGTTTCCCTGAAGAAACAGAGAGGCTTCCAGCTGGCTCCTTGGCCTGAGTATTTCCAATGTCCCTTCTGATGCTGGGCAGGAACATCCCATCCAGCTTTTCCTCTAAAGGTGTTGAAAACCTTTTGCCAGCTTCAGTCAGCCCTGATAAAATCATTCATTTTACATTCAATTCTGCCATATTTTATTGATGCTTTCTTATTCTTTCCTCAGTTTCCACATGCCAGACCTGGAATATTTAAGTGTGAGGAGCTGATGGTGTGTTGCCCCCACCTCTGTGAGCTTTCAGAGCCTCTCTTTAGGGTTTCTTGCTCTCCTCTAGCCTGGGGAAACTAAAGGATGAGCAGAATACTGTGATAATAAAAGCCAAATATCCTGTGGGAACTTTGGGGGATGAGTTTTGGGGTTTTTCTGGTTTAAATCTCATGACTTTTGAAATAATCTTACAGTATGTGGAGGACTGACAAAAACCACTTGGGTCTGTGGGGTTTTGTTCATGTTGGCATCCCAGAGCAGAGCTTTAAGGGCTTTATTTCTCCATCATTCCCAGGGAATGCAGCAGGGAAAGCAGGGAACTGGGCATGGATGTGAGGAAGTTCTCTTTCCAGATGGCAAAGAAATGAAATTTTATGGAGTAGGTGCCGGGGTGTACCCAGGCTCTTTCTGAGGGTCTGTTTGCAGTCAGGTGCAGAGGCTGGAGCTGGTAATTCCAGTTTGGGTAGATCTCAGAGGTGCAGCTGTGGTTCGGATGTTCCTTTGGGAGTTATTCCTGCAGAGCTTTGGGGCTGCAGCAGGGGCCCTGCTCTGGCCCGGCAGCTCCTTTGCCTTTCCAGAGGGAGTTTGACACAGCTCCTTGTGGCACCTGGCAGCCTCTGGAGCTCTGGGAATGCTCTGCCAACCTTCCAGCTGGAACAATGGCAGGGCAGGAATGGAATTCCTGCATCTGAGGAGTGTTTAAAGGGGCTTTGCTGCCTCTGGGAACTGTGGCGGGTTCTTGTGTGGGGTTCCCCACAGATCCCAGGAATTGTGTCCCTGGCTCCATAGATCCCAGGAATTTTGCTCCCTGATCCCATAGATCCCAGGAATTGTGCTCCTTCATGCTTGTTCCCTGATCCCATAGATCCCAGGAATTGTGTTCTCTGGCCCCACAGATCCCAGGAATTGTGCTCCTTCATGCTTGTTCCCTGATCCCACACATCCCAGCAATCGTGCTCCTTTCCTGTGTGTTCCCTGATCCCACAGATCCCAGGAATTGTGCTCCTTCATGCTTGTTCCCTGATCCCACAGATCCCAGGAATTGTGTTCCCTGATCCCACAGATCCCAGGAATTGTGCTCCTTCATGCTTGTTCCCTGATCCCACACATCCCAGCAATCGTGCTCCTTTCCTGTGTGTTCCCTGATCCCACAGATCCCAGGAATTGTGTTCCCTGATCCCACAGATCCCAGGAATTGTGCTCCTTCACGCTTGTTCCTTGATCCCACAGATCCCAGGAATTGTGCTCCTTTCCTGTGTGTTCCCTGATCCCACAGATCCCAGGAATTGTGCTCCTTCACGCTTGTTCCTTGATCCCACAGATCCCAGGAATTGTGCTCCTTTCCTGTGTGTTCCCTGATCCCACAGATCCCAGGAAGATCCCAGGAATTGCATTCCTTCCATCCACCCTCATGGATGAGCTGCCGTGACGAGTATTTGGTACCTGACAGCAGCACAAAACCTGCTGCAAAATACCTGAACTCTGCTTTTCTTCCTTAGATTTTTGTCTTTAACCCGCTGCTGTTTAAACCCAGAGGGTGTCCTGGAGGGGATAAAGCTGGAATTCATTGGAAGGGGATGAGGTTGTGCCCCTGTGCTTGGACAAATCTGCCTTGTTTTCCTCTTGTTTGAACACAAAGCTGAGGTTTCATCAGCATCCTTGGTTTGCCAAGGATTTGCTGCATCCAGGGCTGAGGAGGTGCCTTGGTTTAATTGGAAAGGCAAAGTTCCCCCTCAGGAGGGATGGAATGGCATTTCTAGGAGCTGTGGCACAGGGAGTGCAGTCACGGCATCGCCGAGGAAGAGGAATCGAGTGACTCTGAGGTGACTCCTCAGAAAATGACAGAGGGGTTTTGGAAAGGGCAGCAGGAACTCTGGATGATCGGGGCTGTTCGTCCAAATGGAGATAAAAATGGAAATGTGGTTTTAATTTGGTTTCACGTCATTCACCTGTTCTTTTTATTCTGAATGAAGGTGTCTGTGCAGGGATTTAATTTCACCTAATAAAGGTACTTAGAGTCACATCCTTAATTAGTTCAGGGTGTGCAGTGTGCTCTCCTCTTCCATGAGCCTCCTGAAGGAGCTGGAGCCAAGGAATTGGACATCAGGGAGGTTCAGGGATGGTGCTGCTGAGATCCCAAAAGTCCTTCCCTGCCTCAGAAGGGAGCTGGGGTTTGCTGTGTCCATCCAAATCCATCTGTGATCCCCTCTGGAGCCTGGCTGGGAGTTCCAACACTGATTTTCCTCCACAGGCACAGACAGAAATGCTGAATTTTGGGAAATACATCTCAGCTTTGCCATTGAATTGCATAAAGCTGATGTTACCCTCTTAACTTTGCAGCAGTTTATTTGTAGATTGTGGGATTTAGAAGTTCTGTAATTAAACCATGTCTGATTTGTGCATCAGGACTTTTGCTCCTACCTCCTTATTCCACATCCATCCTCCTTACCCCCTTTTTATTCCCTTTAAACAACTTTCCAGGCCGAAGAACAGAACTTCCCAAATCTGTAATTAGCTGTACAAGAACCACATGGGTTTCTTTGATTTTTTTTTTCCTTAAATCCAGATTTTTATCATGTTTCAAATGCTTGTTTGCTCAAGTATGTTCCTCTGAATTTCTGGACAAGGGGAACAAAAAGCTGGCCAGGCTGTCCATGAACAGCGTGCTGTGGAATGCAGTGTCGTGGCACTCGAGGAATTCAGTGATCTCTGTACCAAGAGCAAGATGTTGTTTATTGGTGCTTTTCTAAAGGTTGTTCTGGGTCTATAAAATTTCTTTATCCAGCACTCAGGGAGTGCTGTCAGCTCTGAGCGTGTTGCTGCTTCCTCAGCATCATAAATGTCCTGTAATGATCCTGGGTGTGATGCAGAGCTGGGGAATCCCATTGGATGGGCTCTTCAAAGGCTCAGACTCTGTCTTGGGCTGGGTTTATCCATCTGAGTTTTGTTAGGTCTATCTGGGCTAAAAGCATTTTTATTTTGCTGGTGAATTTATCCATTTTATTGTTGGTGTCGTTTGTTGCCTGAGATTCTTCACTGCTGGGCTGGAAAAGTTTTATGAGGGATGGTTAACTTCATGAATTTCAAGCTGTTTAACTCTCTTGCTGCTAAAATTTAGATATCTGTTTCTCTAACCCCTCGGAAATTGATCCATTGGAGTTTGGGTGACACAATCCAGCTCGTGTTTTGGGCTTGTTTTCCCAAATTCCTGGTGCTTTCCCATGGAAATGTGTCTCCCATGCACATGACAACATTTTCACTCATAAATGATGCTTTGAACTTCTTTATAAATTCCTCTGTCCCTTTGGAAAGCTTCACAGTGGGGTCCCACGAGCCCCATGGAGCACAATTCCTGTCTTGGATGCTTTGTGTGATTTAGGAAAGAAAATCCTAAATCCCATCCACAGCCCCAATTCTGCTGGAACTGTGGAAATCCAAACTCAGCCTGCATTGGGTTGGCTCTGGTACTTTTTTCTTCAGTTAAAACCTCAGGTGAGACTTGGAACTGAGGTGGTTTTGGGATCTCTAAAATGACAGCGAGGCAAAGAGGCTGAAATTGAGCATTTTAGAGTCACAGGAATACAATTTTTTAAATGTAAGCAGCTGAGCCTGGAGGAGGAAGAGGCCGATTGTTGAAACAGGCAAAGGAACAACAGGATTTTGCAACGGAGCTGCAGTTTGCTTTTCCAAAGGATTGCCAGCTTTCTCCTGGAAAAAATTCGCTTTGCGTCCTCTCAGGCCGAGCGCTGGAATAAATTTTCCCCTCAAGTGTCCATTTTTTAACTCCAAACTTACATAAGCACCAAAACTGAGCTGTTCTGTGCCCAAAATGTGGTGGAGGGGTCAGGAGGAGCCAGGTGTCACCTCTGAGCTGCTCCTCTCCTGAGCTCAGGGTGACCTTGGCTTATCCTTTTCCTGGTACAAATCACTGTGCTTTCTTATTTGAAATACACACTTCCCTGATCTTTCCCCTTGAAAAAAACAAAAAACAAAAAAAAAATAAGGAAAGTAAAAAATCCAGGTGAAAAATCAAGCTTGATTGTGGCTTGGTGAATTCTAAACTTGGCGGAGTTTGGAGTTTCTCTGTGGTAATTTTTGTTTCTCCACTTGTTTTTGTAGGATGCTGTGACGTCAAAACCAGTCATCCAGTTTCAAGGAAGCCAAGGGGTAAGTTTATCCCTGGAAAGTTCTTTTCCATGTCATGGGATTGAGGAATTTGGGCTGTTCCAGCTCAAGGAATGATGCTGTGGTTGCTGAGATGGAGCTCCAGGTGTGCTCCAGGAAGGGGTTTGCTCATGGAGTCTCTCTATAAAAAAACCTTTTCCCTCCTCTTTGTTTCCTAACCTTGCTAAATCCATGGGAAATTCACATTTATGAATTGGGTGGGACAGGGAAAAGGAAAGGAAGCAGAAAATCCATGGAATCCTCACCTGCACCCCAAGAAAACCCCGTGCTAAACTCACTGCAAGAATTTTGGGGTCCCAGTTCCTCCCAGCAGCAGAGCTTGGAGGCTGCTCTGAGAGCCCTGGAGGTTTATTTAATGTAACTGCAGTGCTGTGAGTACCAGAAGTTATTTTAGATTTAGGAGTTTTACTTCCCCAACTTGTGTTCCAGTGACAGAACTCTGGGATATTTTTAGCCCCTTGAACCAGTCTGTCATGCCAGTTGCTGACAACGTTGAGATTTACGTGGTGGTGTTTCTGGTAAAGCAATGCAGCCCTTCAGTGAACTTGAAAAATGTCATTTAGATACCTTTTATTGCTAAAAAAGCCTGTGTTTAACTTCAGTCTCTGCATAAAGAAGGGGAATTGAATTTTCTTTTTAACTTTTTTTTTTTTTTCAAGAATCTGAATTCAGCTGTAACTTGTGGTTATTTTTTATGCACTGGCACATTAAAGCTTTCAAAAAGGCTTGGGCTGAGTGGACATTAAACCCAGCACATTGTCCTTGCCCACATCCTATTTTGTGATATTATTCTCACTAAGAGTCCGTAGAAAATGTGGCAGGAAAGACACGATTGTTATTGTAAGTTTAGAGGAAAAATACAAACCTACTTGTCCTGGGGAATAAAGAAAGGGGCAATTTCCAGGTTTTTTTACTTTGTTTAGACTTAAACTTCCCTGAAAGCTCAGCATGAAAGTGGAGATCAAAATCTGCCACTGAGCTTGGGCACGGTCAGGAGAGAGGAGAATGAAGGGTGGGTGATGTGTCTTTGTTTGATGAGCTTTGCTCATGGAATGAAGAAGCTAAAAGCACTGGGGATGCTTTCCTTTCCCTTTGGAAGCATGATCAGCACCTGAATTTTCCTGTAAAGCTGTTTTAAGTTTTGGAAATGCCTCCTCTGAATGTTTTTCCTTGAAGGAAATGCAGCAAAAGGGATCAAAGCAGCTTAAACTGCTCCTCTGCCCTGAGCCTTTGCTGGTGGTGGGTTCCACGTGGATCTGATATGGACAAATATTAATTTCTGGGGCGAATTAAAAACGTTTTCAAATGCTACAGTTGCTTGTAGAAATTAAAAATACAAAAATATAATTCTTTACAAACACAAAAATAGAAGAGTTAATTCTGTTTGAGCCCTGATCTCCCAGGGATGAGTCGTTGGTGGAAGAGCTGCCTGGCACCTGCAGTGTCACTGCTTGGAGAAGGAGAGGAGCCAGGAGGGCTGGGCTGGGCTGGGCTGGGCTGCAGGAGGATGTGGCAGCCAGAGCTGACCTCTGCTCCTCCTCGGTGCTTAATTAATGGCACTGACGAGGAAAGGCCAAAGGTAGAGCTTTGAAGAGAGCTGCAGCTCCATGGGAGCACAGAAAGAGCTCTTTGTCCCTTTATTATTATTTTTCCTGGGTATGACAAGGAGCTGGCAGCTGGGGAACCATCTGCTTTTAAGGGTAGGACTGTGCCTGTCAGGATTCTCCTGCTTTTCAAGGAGCTGAGGCTTGAAATGCTTTCGAGGGATGCTCCATCAGTTGGGCTGGAGAGATAATTCCAGGAATTCCCCAGGCTCTCACATCCAGAGGATGCCATTAAAACATATTTTACTTTTAAACATTAAAGCATATTTTACTTTTTTAAACGATTTCTTCCACTCTTCCTTAGTTCCCCAATTTGCTGCCTTCCTGTTTTGCTTCCCCAAAAAAAAAAAAAATGCGGCTGTGCAGAATCCCAAAAACTTTTTTGGGTGGGAAGGTTGTCAGTGTGATTTAAAGCAGTGAGGTTTTAATAGTGGGAATTTTCTGTGCAAGCATCCCTCTCTCAAGAGGGAAAAGCTTCACTTGATGATTTAGGGATGCAGGACATAAAATAAGAATTTAAACAAACTGCTGCTTCTTGAATTTAATTCTCTAGAAGCCTTTCAATTACTGTGTCCATGTGTTTTCACCTATTCCAGTGTTACTCTAAAAGCTGTCAAAGATACTTTCAGTTTCTAATACACAGGAAAAGAAACTTCCACGTTTGAGGCACTAATTAACCAGGGAAGGGAATTGTTGGAATAAAACCCAGGGTCAGCAAGGTGGCAGCAGAAAGGAGGAAGTCAGTGGTTGTAAAAATAAAATATAAAAATAAAACAGCTGTTCCAGTGACAAGGGACAAAACCTCTCCTGCCTGGACCCTGCTCTGGATCCAATCTCACAGGAGCTGATAAGAACTTTTGGGATTTTGCCTTGAGATGTTTCTCTGTGGTGGTGCTGCTCTTGTTAATGGCTTTCATTCTGTGTAATAATCAGAATTTCAGTTGTAATAACCAGGTTGTCTTTACCAGAGTGTTCCTCTAAAGCGGGACCATGGATATTCCTCAGGAGCAGCACCTGGCTGTCACTTTTTCCTCAGGGTTTTTGTTGGATAGTTTCAGAAGTTTTGATGGAGTTTTGAGCATTTTGCTCGTTTCAGTGTGCATGTAAATTAGAATTTAAGAACTGGAGTACCACAGCATTACAAATTGTGTGCTAGAATTACTGAAAATGCTTCTATTTTGGTGAAAAGACATGCAGAATCATTAGGCTGGCTGAAATTTGCAGGTGCTTGTGGGGTGGTGAGAGCACGGGCAGAATAAACTGAGGGGGGAAAAAATACCCTTCAGGTGCCAAAGCCACGTGTGTGTGCAGCATTTTTAGAATGACTGTTGGGAGCAAAACACCTTTGCTCTGTGATTGGAAAATACAGCATTTCCCCTGCTTCTTGGGATGAAGTTTTGGTATTAACAGAGGGAGGTGAAATCTCAGTTCAGAGCGGGCTGTCCACAGATGAATGTTACTTGAAAGAAGAAAACAGAAGTTACATCTGTACCGGGCTATTTTTAAGTGTCTCTGGTTACTGGTGCAGTACCCAGCACCAAAATTAGGGCTCCCTCAAAGCAGTCACCATGCTGATTTGGTGGCTTGAGAAACCTTCTGTTTTCAGCTAAAAATAATTCCTAGATAACGGCCGGCTCGCACATGAGACACTTTTCAGTACTAAAGTGACTCTGCCTCATTTTACAGCCTCTGGAAACGCTGCAAAAACCCTACAAAAACCCAAACCTGGCGCTTTTGGAGCAGCTGTTTTTTCCAGTGGGTGAAGCAGGAGCGAGGAGAAAGCTCTTTGGTGTGTGGGGATGTGATTTGGTGACATCCTGCAGGTTTTATTTTCCAGGCTCAGGTGCAGCACAGCTCGATCCCCCTGTTGGGTTTTCCTCTTCTTCCCTTGCCATTCCCACCAAATTTCCAGCTGTAAAATCCTCCCCCCCAAGTCTGCTGCTTACATAACTCTGCCTTTCTGGCTCTTCTGGTAAAGCAGAAGGGAATTTTCTTGCCCCTGCATGGGTGGGGGCAGAGGATGCCAGGAAAGATTAAAAGGGCTCAAGGGCTGCGGCGCACGTTTGGCAGGGGAGATAAGTGGGGAGGGTCCAGCAGCACCCAAAAAATCTGCTCCCAGTATTTTCAGCCCTGGATACTGGGGATAACTTGTCCTGCTGTATATAAAGCAAGGCACGAGTCTGGGTTTCTGGGCTGGTTTTTGGAAGAAGGGAGCTCTGTTTGAGGGCAGGGAAACGCCGTGCACGGGCTCGGCTCGAGAACATGCTGTGGTTTAGCAGAGGGACACAGATCCCTGGGTTTTCCAGGCTGCTGGAGACGTCTGAGGGCTGAAGGAAACCACCCAAAACCCCTCCTGGCCCAGCACAGTCATGTGTGGATGCCACGGGCTGCCTTGCTGGGAGTGTGTATTTTCTGCGTAGATGTGGCAATCTGGGTAAATATAAACCCGTGTGGTAAAGCCTGGCCTAAAATAGGCTGGGGCTGGTGTTCTTTCTGTCTCAGCTTCTGGGAGCCATCTTAATTATCAAATATTGATGTGATAGTAGAGCTCAGATGCTGAAATTTATGATGGATCCTGAATGCAGAGGGGAGACAGTTTTCCCTTTTGAAAAATGAATGGCTGTGGTGGAGGGGGGTGAAAAAAACAATGCAGGATGGCTGTGGAGTTGTCTGTGGAGCACACTTAATGCTTGATTAAATATTTAATTTAGCAGCAGCGTCACAGTCTACTGTGAGCCATGAAATCTTGTTATGGAATTATAATTTCTTAAAAAAGAATAAGCATGCTACCTAGTGACCTGGCTTGTGCTATGTTTAGTGCTGGATCAGTAATTCTAAAGAAACGAGCCTCGAGTGTTTTACATTGCATATAAACAGTGGGAGCGAGCCTGTTTTGAGGCTGAATCAACAGAATTGGGTCAGATTCCTAGAGCAGGGTGGTTGTGGGCTCTGTTTGAGGCAGCTCTGCTCTCTCACAGCCACATCCATCTTCAGCTGCTCTTTTCCTCAGTCACCTTTTCCTTCCCCCTGCGCACAGCGCAGATAGCTGGGATTCTTCTGGCAGCCCCTGTGCACAGTAACCCAGGTGTTTTGCTTGTTGCAAAATGCCTCAGAGCAGCCTGGCTGCAGGAGAATGAGCTCTCCTGAGCCTGGGGTGACCCGAGTGACCAATGCTCTCCCTCCTCCTCCTCCTCTCCCGAGCAGCACATCGCCATCCCGAGGCCCGATCGACCGGCGGAAGTGAGGACCTTCACCTTTTATCTCTCCAATATTGGCAAGGACAGCCCCCAGGGGAGCTTTGACTGCATCCAGCAGTATGTGTCCAGGTGAGTGGGCATCCAAGGAAAACCCGGCCTTTTTTTTGGATTTTGATTTTTTTTTTTTTTAAACCTTCTCTTCTGGAGCATCTTTTCCCTAACAAAGCTTAATGCACGTTCTTCCTTTTTAGAGCCTTTCTGATCTGTTTTCATGTGGTTTTTTTGGGAAGCATCTGGTTCCCTCTCAGCTCCTCTGTGTGCCCCCGCTGTTATTCAGCTAACACCCCCCAGCTGCCCCCCAGTGCCAGCCTGGTGTCCCTTTGCAGTGTCAGGAGTACCTTTTCCATTGCATTTCTCTTGCAGCAATGGCAATATCCATTTGGATTGCCTGGGAAGCATACAGGATAAAATCACCGTGTGTGCTACTGATGATTCCTACCAGAAGGCGAGGCAGAGCATGGCACAGGCAGAGGAGGAGACTCGCAGCCGGAGCGCCATAGTCATTAAACCTGGGGGGAGATATGTAGGTAAGCAGCCACTCCTTCTGGGGCTCTGCACTCCAGCTGGGGCTCAGCAGGCTCTGGAGGCACGTCCTGATGTTGTTGGCTCGGTTGTGGCAGTCTGAAAAGTTCCTGGTAGTTCTTTGTGGGCGATTCAGGGGGCTGCTCTCCTTGTGTTGTGTTGTCTTCACTTCCATCGTCACCCCAAGGGAACTGTGGCTGCCCTGGAGGTGTCCAAGATGAGGTTGGAGCAGCCCAGAGGTGTCCCTGCCCTGGCAGGGGGTGGCACAGGGTGATTTTAAGGTGGCACCCAGCCAGCAGCACTGAGGGCTGTCCATGTGCGGTGCCATGGGTCACGTCTGTCACATGGGCGCTCCCTGTGTCCCTGCTCCTGGCCAGCTCAGCTGAAAGTGCCACCCTCGTGTCACAGCTGTGCCCCACGGGACCCTGGCAGGCAGGACACAGGCAGCAGTGCCCTCTGTAATAAACACAGGCACTAAAGCAGCCTGGCACAGCCCTCCTCACTGTGACAGCAGCAGGAAAGCCTTAGCAGAGGAAATAAAACCATGGCAAATAACACAGGAGGGAGCCTGCAGAGACCCAGGGCCCTGCTTAAGCTCAGCTCACAAACTTTGGGCACAAACAGTAGCCAGAATGCAGTTTCACTATGTTATTTTTTTTTTCCTGAGGCAGCTGCTTTTCCTGCAGCCCATGTGATCTGCAGCCAGTCTCTTCTCAGAGGGATCTGTGACGAGAAGGATTGAGTTGCAAAATGTAGAACTGACCCAGACTCATTGTCACAGCGGCCAAGTGCTCAAAGCTGAGAAAGGAGATAGTAATCAGGAAGGAAATGCATTGATTTCCCGTAGGCCAGAAGATTATTTTGTTTAGCTCCTCTTTGAGAACATTACAGTAAGTGCCTGAAGTTAAAGCTTCTGAGGGAGAAGATTCTCAAAAGCAATTTGCTTCCTGGAAAGATGGAGCAAAACTTTTTAAAATTAAAAATACTCCTGGCTAAAACCTTTCAGTGGCCTGAAATGGAGACAGAGCCGTGTGAAAGCAGCAGGGGCAGAGCTCCTAGATAAGATGTCAGTGTTTGAGGAGGAGAGCTCTGCTCCAAGAAGGAAGGGCTTGGAAGGACAGTGCTGGTGTGGGATCTGCAGGTCCTGGAGTGCCAGCAGCAGCATCAGCTGATTCCTGCAGGCCGGGCTGGAGGGACAGGGCTGCCTCTCACATTTCCAGGAGAACACGGAGCTCAGCACTCGAGTGCCAGTGGAGTCGTTCCAGGCAGCTCAGATGTGGAAAAATTTATAGGAAATGTTGAAATTGGAGAGCAGCAGGACTTACAGATGCGAGCTGACGCTTGAATGAATAGATATGTAAATAGAGAGCTGCAGGTAAAGCTGCAGGGGATGTGTGCTTGCAGCCACACTAAATATGTGTGCATGCAGCCATAGACACGCACGTGTACAAATATTTGAAAATCCTTTGTGTCCTGGCTTAGCTTGGTTTTTTCTTTTCCTATCACTGCTCATTTTGGCTCCAGCCTTTAAATGGAAACCTCCCAACGTGATGTTTTTACTGTTCATGACCTGGCAAGAGTTAAGGCAGCTCTAGAAAGCTGACGAATCTTCTCTTGTCCCATTTCTGGAAACAAAATCCAGTTGACCTCTGGATTGTGGGATGTTTAACGTGCGAATTGGTGTTGCTCCCCCTCTCACCTCCCCTCAGCCCTGCTGAGGATGGGTCGTGCTTCCTCTCCCAGCACTGTGGTGCAGAATAAAAAGCCAGGAAATGGGGCCTGGGTTACGCAATGTGCAGCTCAGTAAAACAAACAGTGCAGACAATCCCCAGTATCTTCAGATGACTCAGTTGCAAACGTTGCTTCCTAGCAATGGAGCAGTGCCCTGCTGGAATAAACCTCCCAAACACTTGCAGTAAATGCTGGATGTTGTTTGTCCTAGTGAAGGTCACTTTCTCCAGCCCAAGTGATTATTGATTGGATCTCCAGGTTTCTAGACCTTGGAACCCACACGTTTTGTTTTCAGCTTTGCTCGGTTTGCCTTTGGTAGCAGGAACCTGCTCCTGTGTTTGAAACAGTCCCCATCCTTTGATTTGGGCTCTGCTAAGAGGTGGTGTGAGGGTTCTGTTTCCCAGTAGGAATGGGAAAAATGAATTGTTGGGTCGTGCTGCCAGCAGCCAAGAACCACAGCGGGGATGGAACTTTGTGTTGTCACTTGTCTGCAGTGGAGAAGGGGTTATTCCATCAGCGCAGGCAGCACCCTCATGAATAGGCTGATGGCCCAGTGTCAGCCCCATTCATGGGGCCGTGTTTGGAGGGGGAAGGGAGGTGACCCAGCCCCATAAAGTTCCTATTGTTCTAAAAGCAGAAACATCTGCTGGAGGAGCGTTTTTGCTGAGCTCAGCAGCGGGGAGCCACTCGTTGACCAGTTCTGGTCTTTCCACTCCGTATTTCCCACTCTTCTACACAATAATGCAGAATTTTCCTCTCGTAGGGAGGGCAAAAATAGTTCGATTAACCGTGGGGGATACGTGCACTTGGGATAAATGAAAAGCTGGCAAACAAAGGGAGCTTTATGTGAGCTGGTGGCCAATAATGCTCAGGTTTCCAGAGCCTGGTGTTGCTGTTTACTCGTTCCAAGCTTGTCACGACCCATAAAGCTCACGGGATGCTCGTTCCGGCGGCGCGTCGGGACCCAGGGGGTGTGCTGGCGGTGTTTGTCCTTCCCTGTCACCTCGTGCCACTTCCCAGGGCTGTGCTGGACTCCGGATCGGTGGTGACAGCCCACTGGCCTTTGCGAGGTGACTGCTGCACTTCACTATTCTCATCTCATTTTAGGCAAAAAGGTTCAGGTGCGTAAACCTGCACCAGGAGCTTCCGATGCTGTTCCCTCCAGGAAGCGCCCAACGCCAGTCAACCTTGCCAGTGCAATAAAGAGAGGCAATAGTGCCATTTCCCAGAGACCCTTCAAAGATAGGGTTGTGCACTTACTGGCACTAAAGCCTTATAAGAAACCTGAACTTATTCTCAGATTGCAGAAGGATGGACTTTCTCAGCAGGACAAGGATTTGCTGGATAACCTTCTGCAACAGGTTTGTACTCTGATGAAGGCAACGATTTAGGTAAAGGGAAAAAAAAACAAAAGTCTTCTCAGTCTCCCCCTCCCTCCCGTGGCAGTGGGAGCTGTTATCTCCAGGCTGCAGCTGAATGTGACTCTAAAGGCTGTGGGGGACACAGTTCTCAGCTCCCAGTGCTGCTGCAGAGATAGCAGGAGCCTCCCGTGGCTACGCCTCGGCTTAGGGGGGTGCAACCAAGCTGGATGGTTTTGGCTCACCAGATCAGTCCCTTTCAGAGGGACCCTTCTGCTTGGTCATGGGGAGGATTCTCTTAACAGAGGATCTACAAATTATTTGATTATAAGCTCTAAATCTATTTTGTTCTCATGGACGTAAAGGAGCAACGCTCTGTATTGGTACAAGTTTTGTATATGAAGGAAAAGATGTCCCCAGTTTTTTTTTTTGTACTCCTCAGAGCCCTTCCTGCTTGGAAGTGCCAGTGGTCAGGTGTGAAGATCATGCAGCTCCTTGCCAAGCAGATTATTTGTGTGTCAAGTGTGAAAGCTGTCTCCAAGCTGAATCAGTTCCTAGCACTTTGAGTCACATTGAAGGTGCCATTTTAGGCCTCACAGTAAACACCTTCATTGCTTTATTAAACACATCATGGCTATTTATTTAAATGCTGCAGCTACCTTCTTCTGGATTGCAATCAATTCTGGAAAAAAACCTCCTTGTTTTTTTTTTCTTTTTCACTCCTTTCCATAGAGAGTGAGACAGGAGTTCACTTTGCCCAAGGGCACAGGGCAGGTCGTATTAAAAACAGAGTCACAGCTGGCACAACTCGTTCCTTCCTTAGACTTTAATCCCAGAGCCCTTAATTTCCCAGCTGCTTTTTTGCAGCGCTTTTTCAGTTCTCTGCCCGAGTTTCAGAGTAGAAAACTCTGTTTTTGCTGATGGCTTTTGATGGATGCTGCGCCCCGGCCCCGGCGGGCGAGTGGCGCGTGCGGGGCCACCTCACTCAGGCTGCTTTGGCTGTGAACGTGCAGCTCGTAAAGTTAATCCCTCTCAGCCCTCCCAGGGCTCCCATCCACAGGCAGACACAGATAAGCTAAAAATTACAGGCTGCGTTAAAGCTACACAGCTAAATCTGTCTAGGTGTGGGTTTCATTGTGCTCTTGCATCTCTCTCTCTCTCTCGCAGGACTCCGTGTTCCTGGCGGCCTTTTTGCCTCATTTTGCAAGGTTTCTATTTTTGGGAGGGTTGGGGTGGAGCTTGCAGAGTCCCACACGAGCAAAACAAGGAGGTAGCAGCTCTCAGCCTCTGTGCACAGAAAAATCCAAGTTGTTCTTCCCAGGCTCCAGGAACAGGCAGGAAACAGAGAAATTCTGGGAGAGTTGTTGTTTTTTGGTTGTTTTTTTTTTTTTTTTTGGTGAAGGAGAACCTGGATTGGCTTTTGTCTCCTGGGTGTGTTTACAGGGATACCTCGATGTAAAACACAGCTCAAATTCTTGTTGTATTTTGGCTCAGGATTTTGGAAAGCTGACAGAACTGAAAGGAAAAACAAAGTGTTTGTCATGTAAACTGATAACTGGGCTTTCTATTTTTTGCTTATCAGGAGGGTTTGCCATGGTGGTTGTGCAGCCTTTTGCTCTGAAATGCCTAGATTTTTAATATTTTTACATTGGGTTGTAGCCTCCCTAAAGCAAAAGCAGGGGAATCAGCAGCATCTTCAGTTCATTCAAGACTTCCCACTCCTTTGCTTGTTTTTGAGGCATTTTCCTGCTGTGTGGATAATAGAAATCCCTGAGCACAGCCACGTCCTGAATGGAGAGCAGTAATCCCTAAACAGATGCACAAGATCCCCGTGCACTGAATAAAAGCATTTTCCACTTTCAAGGGTAGCAGTCCCTGAGCTGAGGGGCTCCAGCAGGGAATTTGGGCTGCAGCTGCTGCTTTGCCTGGCTGTGGGCACAGCATTTGGCACCTGGGCCTCCTTATCCCTCTTCACAAACACATTGAAGGCTTTATTTTCATTTCAAACTCGCCGTGCTCTGCAAGCTGAGGTTGCCCAGAGAAGCTGCCCCATCCCTGGGAGTGTCCAAGGGCAGGTTGGAGCCATCTGGGATAATGGGAGGTGTCCCTGCCCTTGGAATCTGATGGAACCAGACCATTCCATGGATCACCCAGAGAGTTTTTCACTCTCACTGGGGCTCTTTGCTTTGTTCCAGCTCCGGATTTTTCAGCAAGAAGTTAAATTTTCAGTCAGGCTGTGGAAAGACTGATCCAAGTGGGATAACTCTTCCCCAAGTTGTTTCCATTCTAACCCAGCTCTGCCCATTCCAGCAGCTTCTCCTCTCTGTGCAGGCACCACGCAGGGTTTGTGGGGAAACTCCACGGGGTAGGCTTGGATGAAATGTCACGAGTGTGCTGAGCTCCCTGCAGTGCTCTGCTGGCTTCAAGCTGGAAATCCCAGGCTCTGTTCTTGCCCTGGAGAAGTTCTCCATAAAATCCACGTGGTCCCAGGGCATTCTCCTCACAGCTCCCTGAGAAAGCAGCTCTCTGTGGCCTGTTCTGTTGGCTCATTAGTGAGAAATTATCTCCTGGCAATAGTTAACCAAGTTATGGCCCCCAGAGTTCCTCTTTGGCCAGAAACTGCCCCATTTTGGCTGTGGGACAGGTGTGATAAGTGAACTGCCTGTTCCCATTAAGGCTTTATTTCCAGGTGTTTCCATCAAGTGGTGTTGTGCTGCTCCAGGCTCCCCAAGCTGAATAATCTCTTTTAGATATGACTTATTTCCCACTCAACTGGATGTGCTTTAGAAACTCATTATGAACTATTGCAGTGACAAGGCGAAAGGAAAGGCACACTTTGATTAAATAATCTTAATAATAAGGAAATGAAATATTAAAGTCTCTCCTTGTTCTCTGACACTACTAACAGCTGCTAAGTCTGCTCAGATTTTGCCTTCATCTTAGCTCTTGTTTGGTCGAGGAAGTGAGAAAATGAAACCCTAGTGATGGTTTTCCAAATTCCTTCTGTTCCAGGTGGCAAATCTGAGTGCCAAGGACAGCACTTTCACACTGAAAGATTGTGTATACAAAGAAGTGCAGAAGGACTGGCCTGGCTACTCAGAAGGAGATCAGCAATTGTTGAAGAGGATCCTCGTTAGGTAATTACCCATTTTCTTCTCTGTGATACCATCCAGGGAGGGTTCTGTAAGTCAGGGTGACCAAGGTCTGTAAGTTGAGTGTGTGACTTATTTTGACAAAATTTTGAACTGTCCATCACGCAGGGACCTGTAGGAGTGGCTAAAGTTGAATATCCAAGTGGATCCACTCTTCACATCATCCTGGGCTCTCTTGAAATCGTTAGAGGCAAAGCTTGGGGGAAACCTGCCAGGGAGCAGAGCTGGTGCAGTTCATACTGCTGGTCTAAAATGGAGATGAGGTGATTAAATGTCTCCAGCTCAGCTCTCCTCTGAAACTCTCCTTCCTTTTTTCCACATCTTCCTGTGCAGGCTGAAGTGTTTCATCCCTAAATCTGAGTTTGGGTTGAAATCGTGGATGTGTGGAAAAGCAAGAGGTGGTTCTGTAGGGATAAATCCCTTTAAAATCCTCCTGTTTGGAGTGTGATCTCTGTTCCCTCCTGGAACAGCCCTTAACTGACTCACTTCATCCTTATTGCTGACATTTTTTTCCCTCTGGAGATATTTTCCTTAGGTGAAGCCTCCAAGCTTGGAAGCTTCTGGCTGGCAGGGAGAGAAATCTCCCAGTTTTACACAGAATTCTGCTCTCAGTGTTGATATTTTTTCAGTGCCTTGGTTCAGATTTTGTCGTGCAGGCAGAGCTTTTACTTGTGCTTTGTTTTATTGCACTTTTGGTTAAGCTGAAGCACAGCATGCTCTGTTTGGGCACTTCCCATGATGTAAAAAGCACAATTGACTTGGAGATGAGACTTTTTAAACCAACAGAAAACTTGCACTCCAAGTGCTTTGGTGTGCTCAAGGAAAATCAAAACTCATTTAAATGGCCTTGATGTAAAATTATAATTAAAAGGAAAAATACAACTGCCATGCAATCTTTATGGCTTTCAAAAAAAAAAAAAATACCCAAGTTGAATTTCTCCCTGTAGAAAAGCCATGTTTACTGCTCTTTCTAGAATTGTGGCATTTACTTGGGCTGGGGTCTAAAAATAGAGCTTGGAAAGGATGTATTCAACTGTACAAACAAAGCCCTGCTCAGGCAGTGCAGGTAATGAGGCTCCAAAATGGGAAAAAAAACATGTTGGGTTGAAGAGAGGAGAAAAACAGAAAAAGGGCACAGGAGGCAGCAGGGTTTGCATCACCAGCCAATTGTTCAAGTCCTCCTGGGTTTCAGGGCCAGTGGCCTCAGCAGCTGCAGTAATTAGCACATCTGCAGTAATTAACACATCTGCAGACACTAAAGCTGGGTCTAGCTAGGCTTGGGTTAAACCAGCTCATTTTTCCCTATTTTTGTGTGTTTTCCATCCCTCTGGCACCCCTGGGGACCTGGGCTCTGGGAGGTGTCCCAGCCTGGGGCTGGGTGAGCTCTCAGCTCCTTCCATCCCAAACCATTCCAGGATTCCCTGAAATCTTTAATCTTTCCTCTGCTGACCTCAGTGCTTTCCTGACTCCTTAAATCCACAATTAAACAATTAGAAGCTGTGACAGGCTTGCTCAAGCAGCCCCCAAAAACCACTTTGACTGGGTTATTTGGGCAATATCAGTGTCCCCGTGCTCACAATCCCCAGGTCCTTTCCTTGGGTTGATCTGTGGCTGCTGAGGTTGTTTAAAATAAAATTAAACAAAGCCAGGACGGTGGTGACACTGCAGATGTCTAAATATTGCTGCAGCACAGCCCAAGGTTCAAGCTCAGGTTAAAAGGCAGATCTTGTCAAGTGCTGGGTGTTATCTGTGGGATAAATCTTCCCAATGTTTGAAGGATATGAGTGAGCTTTAATGCTGATTCCAGTTTCTTGGGAGAATTTAGAAGTGGGGTTATTCAGGCTCCACAGCTCCTGACAAACTGACTGCAGAGCTGCTTTATTAAAACCTTTAACCCTGAATTCTGGGGGTTTTTTTTTCCAGTTTGTCAGCTGCAACTTGATGCAAGAGTGGTTTGTTTTTTGGTTTTTTTTTTTTTTGAATGATTGATTGAGGGGCAGTCTGGTGTCAAAATTGTTGGTCAAAGCTGGTGGGCTGGGAAAATACTCTGAGATCTGCAGAGGAGCAGAGACCCAGCCTGGAGGGGAATTCAAGTGATTCCAATTGTACTTTTTGCTGCTACAAAAGGTTTTTGTTTGTTTTTTTTTTTAATTATTTGTCCAATACCACAAATACCAGCCCAGAGTAGCTCTGTTTTGCATGATGCAACTTAAAAGTATTATTGGGAAGCCCAAAATGTAAATCCTGGTGGACCAATAATACCTCAGCAGTTCCTGTTATAGTGCTGCCTTTCCTGGACCCAGAGGAGCTCGCTGCTGAAAGGGCTCCTGTTGCCATAAAATGTTGTTTTAATGATGCTAATGAGTGGGAGAGTTTATTCCTCAACGTCTGAGCTTCAGTTTCAGCCCCTCTTCAGTGAGCTTTGCTTTCTGAGTTGTCTCAGAAAGCAAACACTCAGCAGAAGTTTGTTTAA
>NW_005054662.1:26299-34041 GCF_000277835.1 Geospiza fortis | reverse complement strand
CTGCACCTTCAAATTCAGTGCCACTCTCACTGGTCTCCATGTGAATTATGTTTCCGAGACTAGGATTAATTTGTTTGAATTCTTACGTCACCAGTTCAAGAGAAAAAAGGTGAAATTGTTAAAAAAGGAATTCCAAATTCAACGGGGAATCCTTACATGTGTCTAAAATGTCCAAGGTGTCCCTTCCATTGCCAAAGAGCCACAAAAACCATGGGAAAGCAAGAAGGAGAATTTGTCATTGATACTTTCCCATAGTAATTTCTCCTCCCCGGGTTTTGTCAGAGACCAGAGCCTGAAGGGTTCCCTTTCTGGCCCCTCCAAGCCGAGCTGGAGCCCCAGCAGAGCCCAAGGTGAGCCGTGTGTCCCCGTGGCAGGGGTGTGAGCAGCCCTGGTTGTGTTTTGCAGGAAGCTGTGCCAGCCCCAGAACAGCGGCGCTTTCCAGGGAGAAGCTCCTTCCCTGAGCCCTCCAAAGGACACCCTCAGCTCCAGCTCTCCCCCCCAGGTGGGTGATCCCCTCGCAGCCCCTGGGCGCTCCTGATGGGTTTGGCTGCTGGCTCTGGGTGCAGGCTGAGCTGTGCCTGTCTGCACCCTGTAATCACCTGCTGCCGGGTCAGGAGGTCCTTGGGGTTTTATTTCTCTTTTATTAACTCGGAGTCTCATTCTGGCTTTGCTCAGCATCTGTTTCTCCTCTGGACGTGGCTCAGCCAGGGCCTGTGGGGAGGATCTCTGACAATGAGGCTCAGGTTTAGTTTTAAGGGCTGAATTCCTTTTGCAGTGCCTCCATCCCTGCTGGAGTTCCTGGGAGAAGGAGCTTGTGTTTTCCTCATTACTAATAATTGAGTGGAACGAAGCTGTAATAAGCAGCTCCCAAACGTGGCTGAGTTATTAAAACCCTTGACCTTTTGCAGCCTAATTGCTGTGACAGATCCAGGGGCAGGTTGGGCTGCTCCTGCCTCAGAGATGCCAGAGCAGGGAGCTGTGAAAAGAACATTTTGCCTGCTTTTTCCATGACCATAAACCACACAGGAGCCACGTTTGACGCGTGTCAGGCAGAGCCTTGTCCCCACTTCTCCCAGGATCTCCCAGCACAGGCATTGTGAAATGTTCTGCCTTCCCAATGCTCTGCCTTCCCTTCTTCCAGTGTGGGTCAGCCCAGACAAGTTGAGCATTTATTCTTCTCCTGCCAATGGAATGTGTAATGCCTGCTTGTCTGGACAGACGCACCGAGGATTAGTGGCAAAGAATATTAACAGGTAAAGGAATTATGCGCTCTCTGGCGCTGAGAGAGAGGCAGCTCTCTGGTTGAGAACAAGGACTGTGTAACTTGTTTGCCAGGTAGCTGATTCCAGATCCTCTCCTGCTCTGCTGTGGGCATGTTCCTGGTGAATGGAGAGCGATCACCTTCAAGTTAGCTCGGAAAGATCCTGGTTTTGTGTCGCTTTTTAAGGTTGAAAAATCATCTTTGTTTCTCTGGCTGTCTGTATTTTAAAGACTCAAAGGTCTTTAGGGTGAGGTTTTGATCTCTCAGAATGACCCAGCTGTAACTCTGGGTGGTTGGTTGGGTTGGATTTAGGAAAGGCTGGTGAAACAGGGACAATCCAGCGTGGAATATAAATGTTTCCAGCATGATTCTGCCGTGTCAGACAGCAAACCACAGCACTGTGAGCTGTCACTTTTTTAATACTCTCTGGCTGTAGTTTCTATTTAGAGAAATGGTTTGTAATGGGTGCAGTGCCAGCAGAGGATTGGGATTTGGTGGGCTGGAATGCAGAATATTTTGGGAAGGTTCAGCTGTGGAATGAAGGTGAAGAAGATTGGTCTGGTAATTCTAGAAAATGGATGTATAGAACCCTCCTAACCGGAGGGATGACTTTGGAGAAGCTGATATTGGTTGTTTTTAGAGAAAAGGCTGTACAATCTGGCAGATTTTTGAGCTGTGTCACCTGTTGAGAGCCCTGCAGATGGAGATGTCCCCTCCTGGGGGAGGTGATGTTGCCAAGCCGGTCGGACGTGCTGTCCTTGCCCCTTGAGCTCAGCAGCAGAACCAGCAGCTCTTCCTTAATTACCCTGACAGGTGGAAAGAATTCCTGGCACTGAGCAGTGTCCTCAAGACCCCTGAGTTAGCAAAGAGAGAGGAAAATCCAGGTGAAAAACAGGGAACTGGGGGCTGCTCCAGCCGCCATGCAGCTGCACCTCAGCCATGGAACAACATTTCCATTCGCAAACGCGTCGCCATCCTGCCTGAGACAGAAAGAAAATAATGGATTATCCAAGAGAAATACCCAGAGCTATCGCTTGTTTTCCTCTGGGCACGGAATAATCTCTGGCTCAGAGCTGGTGCAGCCCCAGAGCTGCCAGGTGGGCACACAGTGAGGGCTGGCTGGGCTGCTGTGGCTCCTTCCACGGAGTGGCTTTGCCAGGCTGGAGGCAGCTGCCTCCAAGCTATGGGCACAGCTGGGAACCACTTCCCTCTCTGGCCTTGCTCAGAAAAGGGTTGCTCAGGTCACGTTGGCCCCTGTGACGTGGCTTTCTAGATGTCCCCTTTTGCCTGAAATTCTGAGAACTGAGCGCTTGGCACTTCCTCCCCTCTTCCGGGCAATGCCTCGCTCTTGACAAGAGGAGGGGGTGAAGCTCTTGGCCACAGAGCTGGCAGTAAAATGCAGAACTGCTGAATCCCTCCCTGCTCCAGAGGGCTGAGCACGTTCTTCCTTCGCTTTGGAACTTTGGGGTGCTCAGGACAGATGTTTTTATCCCAGAATTGTTTGGGTTGGAAGGGAGCTTAAGGATCAGCCAGTGCCACCCCTGCCATGGGCAGGGGACACCTTCCAGTGTCCCAGGGCGCTCCAAGCCCTGTCCAGCCTGGCCTTGGACACTTCCAGGGATATTTCCACTCTCTCATTGGCTGGGACAGGGGCAGGGTTTGGGTTCCAGAGGGCTGGCTTTGAAAGAAGCTGCAGTGAGAGTGGGCTGGGGCTGTGTGTGGATAAGAGGGGAGGTCAGGAATTGCTGCTGGGATTCTTTAAGCTGTCCCACCGAACCGTGGGCTCTGGGAAGCAGCTTGGGGTGGATCAGCTGCTTTTCCCGGGGATGTTCCCTTCTCCCCTGTATTGCACCACCACCTAGCGGCAGCACCCAGCTCCGCTCCTGCACCTCGGACGCGATTTAATTCTCCTTTTTCTTCCCCCCTCCCTCCCTGACAGAAACGACCCTTACCTGTGGAGTTCATCGACCCCCTGGCCAACAAAAAGCCCAGGATCTCCCATTTGGCTCACAGAACCCAACCCACTCTCAACGGGAAGCTGAATTCCTCCAACGGGAAGGACAGCCTGGTCCCCCCTGCCCCTGCCCTGCCCCCGGAGCCCGTGAGCTCCAGCTCCTCCCTGCCGGCCCTGGAGCTGCCCAGGCCCCACGATCCCCTCTCGGATGTCAGCAACGACCTGACTCACAACGGCAGAGACTGTGAGAGCAGCACGGAGCCTCCCGAGAGACTGAGTCACCCCCTGCCCACAGACTGTGCCCAGAGCAGCAAACACAACTGCGGCTCCTACGTCAAATCCAAGAAAAAATCCAAAAAGCACAAAGACAAGGAGAAGGAGAGGAAGGAGAAGAAGAGCGAGGAGAAGTGCAAAGAGGAGAAGCAGAACTGTGAAGTAATAAAAAATGCTGATTTAGTTAGTGTTGCCCAGGAGCAGGTCCCAGGTGAGTGGGGGCCCAGAGGTGCTTTGCTGGTGGCTGGGTGTGGTGCCAGGATTCCCTGCAGGAATGGGCACATCCTGGGCCACCCCAGCTGCTCTGGGGACCCAAATGCCAGCGCTGTCCTCCCTCCAAATCACCAGAGGTGCTTCCTCTCCACACACAGGCTATCAGGTTTTTCCTGTTTAACCTTCCGTGCTGTTTGGAGCTGCCTCAGAGCGTGTCATGTTTCTCCTGGTTAAATTAAAAGCTGGGATAATCTGTGGGGATGAAAGGCTGGGAGCAGTGGGAAGAGCAGTGCAGCGCTTGTGTTGGCTCTTGTGATGACGGTTGTTTGGGTTTTTAATGAAAAGTTACTCACAAAAGCTTTTAAAATTGGCTACAAAAGAAATTATAGATAAACCTGGTGATAAATGCTGTTAAAGCAGTGGAGAACCAGCTCTTCCAGGCTGGAAAAGCTTCCTCACATCCCACTGGGGCTGGGGATTTATTTATCCAAGGACTGACACAGCAGTGAATCTCCACTGAGGTGGGGTGAAAACATTTTCCATCAGGCTGCTGTTCCAAAGTCAGGTCCGTGCACTCTTAGAAGTCAGAGCAGAGAATATTTCTTGGCTGATCCCATCCATTCCTTCTCCTGCCGTTTCCATGTTTTCTGCTGTTTGTTGCAGCTCCCCAGAGCACTGGGACTTTCCCTGCAGCCTCTGGGAATATCTGTTAAATTCCTTTGTGCATTTTCCTTCACCCTGTTACTATTTTCTACATTCCCCTTCCTCCTTGGTGCATGAAAATCCTCCAGTTTTGGCTCCAGAAGGACAATGTTTTGAAATGGAGACTCGTTTGCTGGATTCCTGGAAAGGGGGAGCTTCTCAGGGTGTTGGGATTGAGCTGGTCCCAGCCCTCCCCTTCCCCACAGGCTTTGCAGCAGTGACAAAATTCACTTTGGTGGCTCAGCTAGGGACAGTCCATGGGGCTGATGGGTGTGTGGCACTGCAGAACTGAGAATTCTTCCACTTTTGTGCCAATCCCAGGGTTTTTTCTGTGAATTTTGTGTTTCTTCCGTGTTGTTTCTCTTCCCCATGAACCTCTGGAGAGACACTCACACATTCTCTCTTTTTTGTCTTATAAGTACCCAAATTCCTAGGAATGAGCTGAGCCTCCTCCACCACCTTTTCTGCTTCTCTTTACTGTTTAATTCCTGGATTTTTGTTAATTATTGGGAGCTGGGGTTCTTTCCTGCTGCTGTTTTGAGGTGACAAACGCGAGCTGGGCTGGGAACAATCATAAACAGGATGTGGTCAGCCCTGCTTGGATCCTGGACAGCCAGAGCTGGGATGTTTTCCTTGTGTGGGTAGCACCAGCCTCATCCTGCTCCTTGCCCACATTCCCCCTGGAGCTGTAGGGAAGCAGAGAATCACAAAAAGTTTGGGTTGGAAGGACCTTAAAGCTCTTCTGCTTCCACCACCTGCCGTGGGCAGGGACACCTCCTGCCACAAGTGGGAGTTTCTCCCACAGATTTTGTTCCCGAGGCTCTGGAGGGACTTTTGGGGTCCTTTCAGTCAGTAGGTGGCACTCACAGGCAAAATAAACCTCCTGTGTCCCTTCCCTTGCACCATCCTCAAGCCCTGCTCTGCATGGTCCAGGCTGTGGTCAGGAGAGGGGGAAAAGCAGGAATTTGGGATTGGGGTGTGTTCAGAAACCCTGGCTTTGTGCCGTTCTCCCATCCTGCTCAGGAAAGCTTTTCCCTGGAAATCCAGAGGAAATTCAGGGTTCTGCTGACTCAGGTTGCGCAGCTGGGTGTGCTGAGGGTTTGGAACGTAGCACACAATTTGTGGAAAATGTCCCTTTCCAAAGGTGGGTCCAGCTGCTTTCCCCCCTCCCATTTATCCTGCACTGTTTGGTGGATGTGCAGGATGAGTCTGCTTTAGGTTTATTCTGTTCTTCCTTCAGTTTCTGAACATTCTTTAATGCCTGGGTTTTGCCCTAAAATCCTCTCTGTGGTGCCCTGCAGGACCCTGGGATATTAATTCAGGAATCTCACCCTGGAGATGCCCAGAGGAATCTCTCAAGTGTAGAAGCAGCAGAACAGAAGGTTCACCTTGCCCAGCTCAGCTCTCTGGGCTCAGGGCTGTGTTTTCCTCCTTCCCAGTGCTGCTCTCAGTGTTACCCCACTCCAGGCACTGTTTATCCACCAATTAAATTCAGATTTTTTCCCCTGCTCGGTGCACAGGCTGATGTTGGTGTTGTTTTGCTGACAGACAAATACTGGAGGAGCCTTGAACTTTCAGCCACCTTGTTGTGGCTCCTCTGCCTCTGTCAGTTCCAAGCAAAACAGAAATCCTTTAGAAATTCCATAAACTGTATGTTTCAGGCAAGTTTTACGAGTTTGAAGCTGAATTGCAGAGAGCTTTGAAGTTTAAGAACGCCTATAAACAAATCTTTATTTTTTCAGGTTTAAATGGAACATGCAATAATTCTAGTGTACCAACATCAACTTCAGACATGCCAGATTATTTATTGTAAGTATGTTTATCAGTTGCTTCATCACTTTGGGGTCATGTTTCAAGCTAAGAAATCACAACGTGCTGGGGATTTTTGTTGGACTTTTTGTGTCATTTGATAGAACTTTGTAAGGAAAAGAGTAAACCCAGCTCTGCAGATTAATAGTTGAGACTAAACTTGATATCAAGGCTGGTTTTTACCTCCTTGAGGAGTTCAAGGTTATCTCCTATAAATTGTTTAAGCACTTCAAGAAACATTTCATACCTTAGAGGGGTTTGTGAGGATTAAACATCTCCACGTCCCAGCTGGGAACATGGAGAGGGAAAAATCTGCTGGGGAAGGCAGGGCAAGGAAGGATTTGGGTTGGTTTGTTAATTCTTGGCCTCTTCAGAGCCAAGATCATCTCCAAAAAGCACTGAAATATTCTTTCCTGGGAGGCTCTAACCCCTGGGTTAGGATCTGAGTTGTTTCTTGACTCTTTAATCAGATCCCCCCGAGGTTAATTAAACAACCAAAGCCCAAAAATCCCTGTGAAGGAAGCCCAGGATCTGCATAAACTCAAACCTGTTCTAAACAAAGCTTTGGGGTGGGGAAAAAACTTGTAGCTGGGGGGGTGGGAAAAATTCTCTGTGCATGTCCCAGCCTTGGGGGTTGTTTCCATCAGAGCTGGTTTGGCTGTGCTGGGAGGGAAGGGATGGAGGAGGAGGAGGAGGAGGAAGCTCTAGGGCAGATAAAGCTTTCTGCTGTGGTTGTGCTGGATCAGCCATACAAACAACCCCCTCAAGGTGACATTTTTAGGGTTATTCCAAAGAATTTGTGTGGCTGGGGGAAAAATTCTGGGTTTTTTTCTCTCAGCCACGTGCTGATCCCTCCCAGAATGGGATCTTGCAGCTCCTTGGGCTCTTCCCCAAAGAAACTGGGAGAGGTTTCTGAGCTCTGGGAGCTCTGTGGTCTCACCCAGGGTGATCTGACTGGTTTGTGCCCAGCCTCTCAGATTCTAAGACCTGTCACTGCTGTTTGGTGCTTCTTTATCCTGTGTGGATGGTTCTTTATCCCAGCCCCTGGCAAGGAGTCCGTTCTAGAAGTTTGGAGCACATAAAAAGTTGAAGCACTGAAAGTTTCCCCTTAATTTGAGGCCTAAATCAGCTTTTCCATGTTCAGGCACCACGCTGGCCCTGCTGCAGCCAGAGCAGGGAGGCAAATTGGAGCCATCACCTACCAAAAGATGAGTTTTACCTTCAGAGAGGGCTGTAAAAATCAGCTTTAATGGCTTTTTGTTGGGCAAAATAACTTCCAAAAGGCCCCCAAAGGCACATCAGTTCAACCTCAGCTCAGGACACGTCAGGTGTCTCTAGAAGGTGCTGGAAATAGAGTTGCTGGTGGAAAAAAAAAATACTGAATAAAGCTGCTCACCGTGGTTTCTTGTCATGCTCTTGCCACATAATCGCCCTGCCAGCGTTTTGCAACCAGGGCTCAATGCTTTTTGTGTTCCTTTAAAGACTCTTAACACTGGAAGCATCATCTTCCTGCTGTTCCAGTGCCTGGCA
>NW_005054662.1:18978-26275 GCF_000277835.1 Geospiza fortis | reverse complement strand
CTGGGCAGCAGGAGTCAGAGAAGCTGTAGCAGCTCTATCTGAGTGTCCTCCTCCACCCCCAGCTGCTCCAGGCTGGGCTGTACCTGCCCATTCCACCCTATCTGGCAGAGATAGGAAGTTTTGGGAGCAAACATTGTTTGTTTTTACAGGAGGTCAAGGCAACAATCCCCGGTGGTTGCCTCCATGATTTGCTACTTCAGTGCAAGTCAGGATGAGAGGAAACGGCCTCAAGCTGCACCAGGGGAGGTTGGGGTGGGATACTGGGGAGGATTTCTTCACTGGGACAGGGAATCACCATCCCTGCAGGGATTTGGGGACGTGGTTTAGTGGTGGCCTTGGCAGTGCTGGGGTTTGATCTTGGAGGGCTTTTCCAGCTTTAATCCCAGAATGGTTTGGGCCGGAATGAGCTGAAGCCCATCCAGTCCCACCCTGGCGCAGGCACAGACACCTTCTGCTATCCCAGGGTGCTCAGGGATGAGACAACCACAGCTTCTCTGGGAATTCCATCCCAGACCCTTCACAGTGAAGAGTTCCTTCCCATTTCCAGGCTCATCCCCCTGCGCTTGATGCTGCGACAACCCAGAGAGAATCCCCTAAAACCAATCTCCCCTCCAAAACCAATCCCCTCCTCAAAACCCAGTGACCTCAAAACCCTTTCCTTCCCAAAACCCCGTTTAGGTGATCCTGTGATCCTCAGTTATCCACGATTTTGTTTCCAGGCTCATCCCCCTGCGCTTGATGCTGCGACAACCCAGAGAGAATCCCCTAAAACCAATCTCCCCTCCAAAACCAATCCCCTCCTCAAAACCCATTGACCTCAAAACCCTTTCCTTCCCAAAACCCCGTTTAGGTGATCCTGTGATCCTCAGTTATCCACGATTTTGTTTCCAGGCTCATCCCCCTGTGCTCAGCACTGCCACAACCCAGAGAGAATCCCCTAAAACCAATCTCCCCTCCAAAACCAATCCCCCCACAAATCAGTCCCCCCCTTCCAAACCCATTGACCAGAGCCTTTCCCCCTGCAGAAAATACGCAGCCATTTCCTCCTCGGAGCAGCGTCAGAGCTACAAAAACGACTTCAACGCGGAGTACAACGAGTACCGGGACTTGCACGCCCGGATAGAGCGGATAACCCGACGGTTCACCCAGCTGGACGCCAAGCTGAAGCAGCTTCTGCAGGGCTCTGAGGAGTACAAGGTAAAGAGAGAGCCGAGAGAGCTCCCTGAGCACGTGGCAGAGCTGCAGGGCTCTGATCCTGCTCTCTTTGGGCTGGGTCGGTGTCTGAATTGCAGCCCCGGAGCTGCTGGGGAACGTGCACACAGCTGACAGCTTTGGGGAACGCTCCTCACCCAGCTCTGTGCTGCTCCTTTTTCAGGCTGGAGCCACATCATGGGACTTGTTGACAAGGAAAGGCCTCAGTGAGACAATTGGTGTCCTTAGCCAAAAGCTGCTGGAAGCTATTAGTGTATCCCAGCCAGAAAAACTCATATTTGCACATATGGGAGCGTATCAGGGCTGGAAGGGGAGTTAGCACGGGGTCATCTGTTCCTCTGCAATCTTTGATCTTAATAGTGCAGCATTATTGGGCTTGTCAGAGTGATTTTTAAAGAGTTTTAGCTATTCATTAGCTTGAAGAAGTGAGTCTCGTCGAGGATAATAAACAGATTTTTACAGAGCACCTATTGTGCTAAGCACAGCTTCCTCCCTCAAACCTCCTGCCCTTCTCCTTGCAAAATCCCTCACTGGATTGTTTTTAGATCTTGGTATGGGGGGGGAAAAAAGATCAGCTGGGGCTTTGGAAATGTGAATTATCCTGGAATCCAGGTGCTTGTCACAGGTGAGGAGTTGGGCTTCATCCTTCTGTGTCAGCTCCAGGATATCCATGGAATCAGAGCTGGTTTGGATCTGCCCAGGGAAGCCATGGAGGGAGCAGATTTTGGTTGGAATTTGGAGGAATTGTGTACATCAAGCCATCAGTAAATACCTACTGCAGAACTGAAAATAATGCCCTATTTATTTTTTTTCCTCTCTTTTTTTTTTTTTTTTTTAGACCATCCACGATCAAATTTTACAGGAATATCGGAAAATTAAAAAGGTGAGGGAATGTCCTTGGCCACAGAAAGCTTGTGGGTGGTGCCCCTGGTGTGACTGAAAGAGATGGGCCCTTGCCAAGAGCAAACCCAGGCTCTGAGGCAATTCCAGCAGATCTTTGTTCAGCTCCAGCCCATCCCTAAAAGCAGCTCAGAAAGGGTTTGGGGGGAGCTGGGAGTGCCCCTGGATGCTGGGATCGCTGAGCCGTGGCCCTGGCACACTGGGTGTGTTCACCCAGGGCCTTTATCTCTGCAGGGAAGGAACAGTTTGTGTTTCACGTGGCACAGGGTCCCAGCTGGGATCAGGCTCTTTGGATTTTTGGAGTTTGGGGCACATAAAATTTCAGTATTTTTATGCGAAGCATCCACACACCAGCGGGGATTTGGGGGTTTTCTCTTTTAAATAAATGAATAATTGTCCTGAGCGCTGTTGTCCTGAGGGATTTAGGAGCTCTTTGGAGAGATTCCCTGCATGTTGGAAGTTCATCTTTGTCCCAGAGCCTCTGAGGTGGGGGCAGAGGGCAGGTGGGGATTGTTGGAAGCCCAGTGAGGCTGAGCCTAACTCAGGTGTGCTCCTTCCCTGTGAGGAGGCTCCTGGAGCTGGATAATGCTGAAAAGGGAATTTATTCTCGGCTGAGTTTGGTCAGAACAGGACTATTTTAAAGAGGGATCTAAAAAAGCTTCTTTCCATGGTTTTAAGGTGAAAGGGGGGAGGTTTAGGTGGGATATCAGGAGGAAATTCTTCAGTGGGAGGGAATGGGATGGAATTCCCAGAGAAGCTGTGGCTGCCCCTGGATCCCTGCGAGTGTTGGATGGGTTTGGGTGGGATGAGATGATCTTTGCATTCCCTCCAACCCAAACCATCCCATGATCTGTGCTCTGTGCTGTCAAGGCTCAGCTTTGATTTGTCCAGAACCTTTCCCCACCTCTGCACTTCCTTTTTTTTTTGTTTTGTTTTGTTTTGTCTTGCAGACAAACCCCAACTACAGCCAAGAGAAGAACCGCTGCGAATACCTCCACAACAAACTGGCCCACATCAAAAAACTGATAGCAGAGTATGACCAGCAGCAGTTTTAGCTGCCACTCACCCCTGGACTGGGTAGGGCAAACCAAAATCCAGTCACCCTGGACGTTACGTTCCCTTTTGTACACCCAAAATCCCTTTCAGAGACGAGCATTAATTCCTCGTGGTTGAAGAACTTGGGGATGACTTTAAGATGCCAGATCTGTCATGTCCACGTCCAGCACGCTCCTCCCGAGTTTTTAAGCCTCTCTGAATGTTGGAATGTAACAAATGGATAACAAAAAACAAACAAAGAAACAAAAAAAAAAAAAAGAAAAACAGACAAAAAAAATTCTGCTTATTTGAAGCCAGCGTTTGACACTTAAGGGAAAACTTGCCTAAAGTGACCGAAGCTCCCAAAGGTTAAGAATCTGTAGTTTTCATGGATTAAAAGTTTGGCATGAAGTTGTAATTGCCCAGCTCCACGTGGGTTACAAATTGTCCTACAAATGGTGAGGAACTGGAATTGCTGCTAGGACTGTTTGGAATGAGAGCTGTGTGCTCCCGGCTCCGCGGAAATACACCACGTTCCCTGAGCTCTGCTTGTCTGGCCCTGCTTTGTCATTGGCATCCTCGGCGTGGGGAGGGGTGGTGGCAGCACAGGGGGTCCCCTGGGGCTCAGCACCTTGGCCAGGGCAGAGGTGGATCCCAAAAAAAGGAAAAAAACCAAACCCCCAAACCCCCTTTTTTTTCTCCGCTTTGTGCGTTTGGTTGCAAACCTCCTGCCCAGTCTGCCCAGTTCACCTCCAGCCACCAGTGCTGGGAAGATGGAGACCTGTCTGGCTTTGACTTTTCTAATTTTCTACCAAGGCAGCCAATTTTATTAATTGCTAATGAGACTATGGTCTATTTTTGTATCAAAGGAAAAAAAGCATCTTTTTTCTAAAACTGTGCCTCCCTTTTCCTTTTAGGCCAAGTGCTTGGGACCTTTTCCTTGCAGTATTACTCAAAGTGACCCAGGAGTCACCCAGAGCAGTGACTTTATTCCTTGATCCATGACAGGAGGGGGTGGGGGGTGCTCTGCTTTCTCCTGGGATTTTTTTTTTTTTTGTGTGTGTCTCTGTGTGTGTGCGTCTTTGCAAGGCAGCAGCAAATCCTTGTGAGAGCAGCAAGGTGCTGGTTTCCCACGCGGATCCCTTCCACTGGTGTGCTTCAGCTCAGCCAGCTTCTCCCTGCAGTCCTGCTTCCTGATTTTTTTATTTAATTCTTTACTTTGGATTGAAGGGAACGCTTCAGAGTATGGCCAGGGTGTGAGAAACACTCCAAAAAGCACAAAGGTGTCCTTTAACTCTGCTGTTCCTTTCTTTCTCTCCCCTCTCCCCTTTCTAATCCTGCCAGCCTGTGGGATTTGACTTCTCCCCGCTTCCGTTTATCTCAGAGTAAAGGATTCCTTCCCTGTGGAGTCTCCTTCCCTTGGAGGTGGCACTGAAGAGCCTTTCACCCTTTGAAGGAGAGGAATGGCAGAGTTAAGGAGGGAAACACTTCTTACAACAAGGAGTTATTTTGAGTTTGGTTTTTTCGTTGGTTGTTTTTTTCCCTTGCCCCAAACGAAACGTGGGTCCATCTGCTGTATTAAAAATAGGAGATAAAATTACTAATTATTATATTATAATTTCACACAGCCAGGGCTAATTATTATTATTATTGTTATTATTATATTATAATTTCATTGTTGTCACACAGCCAGGGCCACTGCTTTTGCTTTGTCACTTTATTCTGAGGTCTCTCCCTGTGCATCCAGCGCTCAGCAGGGCTTTGCCGTCCCCTTCTCCAAGGGAGAGGTGACAGCCAGAGGGACGTGGAATGCCACCAGAATTCCACTGGTCCTGGAGAAGGGGAGTGGGAAGAGCTGCTCTGCCCACGGAGCACAGGGGGAGCACCCCAGAGCCCCCCAGGCCGTTCCTGCTGGGAGCCTGGGGGTCAGGAATGCTTTGCTCCCATCCCTCCCTCCCCACATCCGAGCTGGAGGGCAGCACCGCCTGCCTCGGGTGCTCCTGGAAAACGCTGGCAGTTCTGAGGGCGGGAGCTTTGTCTGGGAACCTTGGAGCTCCGGGGATCCCAGCTGGGAATTCCGGCCGGGGCAGCCCTGGGGGTCTGGGAGGGGATGAGGAGCCCCTGGCGCGTCCCAAATCCTCAGCAAAGCCCCAAAGCCCGCTCTGGGATTGTCACTGCGCAGCCCAGCGCCGCCGGCCCTGCCCCGCACCGGGATTTTGGGGTGGAAAATGGGAATTTCCCCAGCGCTGGGGTTTGGGGGGGGCTTCGTTCCGACTGCAGAGGAGGCGGAACTCGGGATGGCAGAAGAGGCAGCAGCTACAAACCCAGGATGAGTAAATTCTTCCATGGAAACACTTCTCTCGATCCTTCGTGTTTTGAAAGGAGGGGTTTTTTTTTTTTGTTGTTGTTGTTGTTGCTTGGGGAGGGGGGGATAGAGATGGATCTCAATCTTTATACATCTGCTATAAGATATTTTTGCAAACAGAGTTGTATACAAAGATGTATTGTGTACATTTACATGTATATTCTGGAACTTCTAAAAAATTTGAATATTAAAAAAAAAAACCTGAAAATATTTAATTAATTATCCAAACTGTGAGACCCAATTAGCATCCACCAACTTCCTGCTTCACTTTTCTTTTGGACTGTGTTAAAGAATTGTAGTCGAATCTGCCTTTTTTTTTTCTTTTTTTTTTTTCTTTTTAGAGACGACGAAGCTTAGGCAAAATTTTGTGCTTTTTGGGTTAATAGAAACCAGTTCTAGGTGATTTAAGTATGATCTTAACTTATTGATACTGTGTTTTACTTTGTAATATTGTACTGTGGATAAAAACTATATTGAGCCATGGAGTTGGAGTTTACAAAAGAGCTTTTCACTTTGCCAAAATGTTACAATTTCAAGGCAGCATAGTCTTCAGCTTTCCTAATCTTTTTTCTTAAGAGCTAGTGTCCTTTTTTTGTACACTAAAAAAGCTGAATGCTGATTTTGCAACATATAATAAATTCACTGTATTGGAAAACAAGCAGACAATAAGGTTGTGGATTTCTTTTCAGTGCTTCTCCCTGCAAGGAAACTCAAAAGGGAAAGGTGATAAATGGCTGGCGTGGAGCTTGGAAGCAGGAAACGGGAAGGAACCGGGTCACTTGAGTGAGCTCAAGTGTCAGAGCAGGGAGTAGGTAAGAAAGAGGAGAGGGAAGAGGAGCCTGGAGCGGGGCAGCTCCTTGGAACGCAGTGCTGGGCTCAGCCTCCAGCCCTGGCACCAGCTGCGGCCTTCCCACTGCAGCACCCTCGGGGCTTTTTGGAGGAAAAGCTGCTTTGGAGGAGGCTCTGGATGCTGCTGGGGCAGCCTGGAGGGGCCCTGGAGCTCAGGGATGCTCAGAATCCAGCGAGGGGCGAGTGAGGCTCATCCCGCGGTGCTGCTGGAGCAGGAGGTGGGAAGAGCCTGGCACGGACCCTGCTGGAGCTCCCACCTCCTCCCACCTGGCTGAATCATCCCAAAAAAGCTCGGCACGCAAAGGGCGCCTGGGCCGCGTCAGGAGCGTCCCTTGCCTTGCTGTCCCCGTGCGTTGCTCTGGCCCTGCCCTCGGCAGCATCCCTGGGGCTGGATGGAGCAGGCACAATGAAACCAAGGATAAAACTACTCGGGAGTGCAGTGGCTTTGGAATTGCTGCTGTGCTGGTGCTGCCTCTCTCCTGGAGCACAGCGAGCAGCGCAGACTCGGGGCTGGAGGCCACAGGTGCTGCTGGCCCTGCATTCCTGTGCCCATAACGAGTTCCCTTGGGTTAAGTGCTGGATTGGGGATTGTCCCTCCGCAACAGCACGCTGTGGAGAAGGTGACAATCATCCAGGGGTCAAAGAACGTTTTACAGAGTCTTGGTTTATTTGTTAAAAGGTGTCCTTGTCCTTGCAGCTGACACGAGGAGGCACCGGCGGGACTCGGCCACGGAGCAAGAGCTGAGCCCAGGCTCTTGCAAATGCCCAAATCCTCCAGTTTTAGTTTCAGATGTGGCTTCTGAGCCAAGCTCGGCGCCCCAGGCCCCCTTTTTACCCTCTGTGAGCCTCCCCGGGGGCGCTGAGCGGCTCCAAGGCCGGCTCTGCCCCGCGGGGACGCTCGCACAGGAAGGGTCCCCGTCCCCTCCCAGCTTTCCT
>NW_005054662.1:18161-18909 GCF_000277835.1 Geospiza fortis | reverse complement strand
TCGGCCCCGCCGGGAGCCGGGAGCGCCGCACCGGGAGCATCCCCGCGCTCCGCGCCCTCCCGGCTGGCAAAACCCGGCCGGCCGCAGGCTCGGGAGGAGCCCTGGGCTCTGATAATTCACCGATAACTCAGGTCACGCTTGGGAAAAGTCACTTTGCATCGCGTCGTGCACAAACTGCCCCTAATCTGGGGTCACGCAGGCGTGGGAAGGCCCTGGCCAGGTTTTAGGGGCGCTGGAAACCGGTGACAGCACTGTGAGATTGTTCCCCGTGTTTGGTTTTTTTTTTCCCCATGGTTTTTTTCCCCTGTGGATTTTTCCTCCGTGGTTTTTTTCCCTGGGCACCTTTCAGTGCTCGTGGCTCGTTTACAGGAGGAAGCTCATTAGAATAATTTGTCCTCGCCACGGTCCGATGGCGCTGGTCCCTCTCCCAGAGCAGCTGCTGCACCTCCAGCGCCGGGCACGACCCCCAAAATCACCTCCTGCTCCCCCCTCTTGCAGGCGTGGGTCCGACCTTGGGCACGCAGCGCCGGGACGGCGATGGCACAGCGAGAGGGAGGAGGATGAGGAGCTGCCAGCAGGGATATAATGAAGGGCCAGGGCTTGGGATTGTGTTACACGAGGGGAAAAAACCCAACTGTGGAGGAAGGAAAACGTGGCAAGGGAATGCTGAGGCTGCTGCGAGGCACAAACCCGGGGTTGGTGGGGTCGGCCTCGACCTGTTATGGGGGGCGGACAGAGGCAGGACCCC
>NW_005054662.1:15648-16442 GCF_000277835.1 Geospiza fortis | reverse complement strand
CCCCCGATACAGACCCAGACACCGGCTCCGGCTCCTGCGCGCCCGGCGCGGCCCGGTCCGGTGAGTGCCCGCGGCGGGGCGGGACTGGCCCCGGAGCGGTTCGGGTTTGCGGGTCCGTGTCCCCCCGTGCCCTCGGCGCGGTGTCCCCCTGTGCCACCCCCGGGTGCTGGGACACCGCTGTCCCCAAGTGCCCTTTCCCCTGGAGGGGGACAGCCCTGGTTCCCACGTCCCCTGTGCCACCCCGGGCGGCTGGGACAGCCTCTGTCCCCGCGTCCCCTCTGCCACCCCTGGGCGGTCGCGATGTCCCCTGGGACAGCTCAGGCAGTGGGAACAGCGCTGGTCCCCACGTCCCCTGCCCCATCTGTCACCCCAGGGCGTAGGGACCGCCCCTGTCACCAAATTCTCTGCATGCCTGGGAGCTGGGACAGCCTCTGTCCCCGCGTCCCCTGCACGCTCTGACACCCTCGGGAGCAGGGACACCCCTGGTGTCCCCTGTGCGCCACCCCAGGCTGCGGCGTTGTCCCCACGTCACCTGGACGCGACCTCTGTGACCCCCAGGGATCGAGGGAAGACACAATTCCCACGGTGCCCCCCGGCGTGCGGGGACACCCCTGTCCCCTGGGAGCATCCCTGGTCCTGCTGTGCCACCCCCAGCGAGGGGACACCAGGACAGTCCCTGCCTGCCCCCAGCAGGACCGTGCCCCCCTCTGTGTCCTCTGTGAGCTCCTGGGCTGAGGCTGTGCCCCCCAAACCCCCCCTGTCCCCGACACGGGTGGGAAGGGGCCGCAGCGGCC
>NW_005054662.1:14382-15026 GCF_000277835.1 Geospiza fortis | reverse complement strand
CCGTGCTGGCCAACAGGCTGGGGCTCTCCTGGATGACCAAGACGGGCCGCAAGGTGGGTGTCCCCAGCAAGGGGGGTGTCCCCAGCAAGGGGGGTGTCCCCAGTGTGACCTCAGTGAGAGGGCTGTCGCCAGTGTCACTCCAGCAGCGTGGGTGTCCCCAGTGTGACCTCAGTGAGGGGGTTCCCTCAGTGTCACCCTTGCAAGATGGGTGTCCCCAGTGTGACCAGAGTGTCCCCAGAGTTACCCCAGCAAGGGGGGTGTCCCCAGCCTGATCCCAGCAAGGTGGGTGTCCCCAGCAGTGTCCCTGCAAGACGTGTGTCCCCAGTGTGACCCCAGTTAAGGGGGTGTCCCCAGAGTGACCTCGGTGGCATGGGTGTCCTCAGTGTGACCCCTGCAAGGGCCACGTCCCTGGGGTGTCCCCAGAAGGACCCCAGCGAGGTCCTGGGGTCATCCCACAGGGCTGGGGGCACCGAGCTCAGCTGCTCTGGTGTCCTGCACCCCAATCCCCTCCCTGCCCCTGCAGAGGGGCTCTGCAGCCCCTGTCCCCACTCTGGGGGTGCAGGGACCCCTCTGACGCCCCCAGCCCCTCACCCCCGCCTGTCCCCTCCCAGACAGCCAACTACTACGGCTCCCTCCTGTCAGAC
>NW_005054662.1:13774-14283 GCF_000277835.1 Geospiza fortis | reverse complement strand
CTGCAGGAGCAGCTCTGGCCGCACATGGAGAAGATGAAGCCCCGTCCCTCCATCTACATCCCCGAGTTCATCGCCGCCAACCAGGAGGAGCGCGCGGACAACGTCCTGCGCGGCCCCATGGCCCAGCAGGTCGGGCCGGGCGGGGCAGGGAGGGGACAGGGGACACGGGGGAGGTGACACCGAGCTGACCCCCGCCTCGGCCGTGCCCCAGGTGGAGCAGATCCGCAGGGACATCCGAGACTTCAAGGAGAGCAGCGGCGTGGACAAAGTCATCGTCCTGTGGACGGCCAACACGGAGAGGTTCTGCGACATCGTGCCGGGGCTCAACGACACCGCCGACAACCTGCTGAGGGCCATCGAGGTCAGGGGGAGGGTGACAGCCTCGGGAGGGTGACATTCTCAGGAGGGTGACACCCTCGGGAAGGTGACAGCCTCGGGAGGGTGACAGCGCCGCTGAGCCTGCCCCGTGTCCCCGCAGCGAGGCCTGGAGGTGTCGCGGTCCACCCTGT
>NW_005054662.1:7053-13726 GCF_000277835.1 Geospiza fortis | reverse complement strand
ACACCGTCGTGCCCGGCGCCGTGGAATTGGCCGCCCAGCGCCGCGTCTTCATCGGCGGCGACGACTTCAAGTCGGGGCAGACCAAGCTGAAGTCGGTGCTGGTGGATTTCCTGGTGGGCGCCGGCCTCAAGGTACGTGGGGGCTCAAAGGGGGTCTGTCCCCACCTGCAGGGGACAGGGGCTGACCTGCCCGTGCCCCCTGCCCAGACCAAGTCCATTGTGAGCTACAACCACCTGGGCAACAACGACGGGAAGAACCTGTCGGCGCCGCAGCAGTTCCGCTCCAAGGAGATCTCCAAGAGCAACGTGGTGGACGACACGGTCCAGGCCAACCCCGTCCTCTACGGCCCCCAGGAAAGCCTGACCTCCCATAAATGGGGTGGTCCCAATATATGGGGGAACCCAAATAAATGGGGTCCGAATAAATGGGGTGGTCCCAGAACATGGGAGAACCCAAATAAATGAGGTCCCAGTAAATTGTGGGGGGGGCGATAAATGGGGTCCCAATAAATGGGGTGGTCCCAATATATGGGGGAACCCAAATAAATGGGGTCCGAATAAATGGGGTGGTCCCAGAACATGGGGGAACCCAAATAAATGGGGTCCCAGTAAATTGTGGGGGGCGATAAATGGGGTCCCATAAATGGGGTGGTCCCAATATATGGGGGAACCCAAATAAATGGGGTCCGAATAAATGGGGTGGTCCCAGAACATGGGAGAACCCAAATAAATGAGGTCCCAGTAAATTGTGGGGGGGGCGATAAATGGGGTCCCAATAAATGGGGTGGTCCCAATATATGGGGGAACCCAAATAAATGGGGTCCGAATAAATGGGGTGGTCCCAGAACATGGGGGAACCCAAATAAATGGGGTCCCAGTAAATTGTGGGGGGCGATAAATGGGGTCCCATAAATGGGGTGGTCCCAATATATGGGGGAACCCAAATAAATGGGGTCCGAATAAATGGGGTGGTCCCAGAACATGGGAGAACCCAAATAAATGAGGTCCCAGTAAATTGTGGGGGGGGCGATAAATGGGGTCCCAATAAATGGGGTGGTCCCAATATATGGGGGAACCCAAATAAATGGGGTCCGAATAAATGGGGTGGTCCCAGAACATGGGGGAACCCAAATAAATGGGGTCCCAGTAAATTGTGGGGGGCGATAAATGGGGTCCCATAAATGGGGTGGTCCCAATATATGGGGGAACCCAAATAAATGGGGTCCGAATAAATGGGGTGGTCCCAGAACATGGGAGAACCCAAATAAATGAGGTCCCAGTAAATTGTGGGGGGGGCGATAAATGGGGTCCCAATAAATGGGGTGGTCCCAATATATGGGGGAACCCAAATAAATGGGGTCCGAATAAATGGGGTGGTCCCAGAACATGGGGGAACCCAAATAAATGGGGTCCCAGTAAATTGTGGGGGGCGATAAATGGGGTCCCATAAATGGGGTGGTCCCAATATATGGGGGAACCCAAATAAATGGGGTCCGAATAAATGGGGTGGTCCCAGAACATGGGAGAACCCAAATAAATGAGGTCCCAGTAAATTGTGGGGGGGGCGATAAATGGGGTCCCAATAAATGGGGTGGTCCCAATATATGGGGGAACCCAAATAAATGGGGTCCGAATAAATGGGGTGGTCCCAGAACATGGGGGAACCCAAATAAATGGGGTCCCAGTAAATTGTGGGGGGCGATAAATGGGGTCCCATAAATGGGGTGGTCCCAATATATGGGGGAACCCAAATAAATGGGGTCCGAATAAATGGGGTGGTCCCAGAACATGGGAGAACCCAAATAAATGAGGTCCCAGTAAATTGTGGGGGGGGCGATAAATGGGGTCCCAATAAATGGGGTGGTCCCAATATATGGGGGAACCCAAATAAATGGGGTCCGAATAAATGGGGTGGTCCCAGAACATGGGGGAACCCAAATAAATGGGGTCCCAGTAAATTGTGGGGGGCGATAAATGGGGTCCCATAAATGGGGTGGTCCCAATATATGGGGGAACCCAAATAAATGGGGTCCGAATAAATGGGGTGGTCCCAGAACATGGGAGAACCCAAATAAATGAGGTCCCAGTAAATTGTGGGGGGGGCGATAAATGGGGTCCCAATAAATGGGGTGGTCCCAATATATGGGGGAACCCAAATAAATGGGGTCCGAATAAATGGGGTGGTCCCAGAACATGGGGGAACCCAAATAAATGGGGTCCCAGTAAATTGTGGGGGGCGATAAATGGGGTCCCATAAATGGGGTGGTCCCAATATATGGGGGAACCCAAATAAATGGGGTCCGAATAAATGGGGTGGTCCCAGAACATGGGAGAACCCAAATAAATGAGGTCCCAGTAAATTGTGGGGGGGGCGATAAATGGGGTCCCAATAAATGGGGTGGTCCCAATATATGGGGGAACCCAAATAAATGGGGTCCGAATAAATGGGGTGGTCCCAGAACATGGGGGAACCCAAATAAATGGGGTCCCAGTAAATTGTGGGGGGCGATAAATGGGGTCCCATAAATGGGGTGGTCCCAATATATGGGGGAACCCAAATAAATGGGGTCCGAATAAATGGGGTGGTCCCAGAACATGGGAGAACCCAAATAAATGAGGTCCCAGTAAATTGTGGGGGGGGCGATAAATGGGGTCCCAATAAATGGGGTGGTCCCAATATATGGGGGAACCCAAATAAATGGGGTCCGAATAAATGGGGTGGTCCCAGAACATGGGGGAACCCAAATAAATGGGGTCCCAGTAAATTGTGGGGGGCGATAAATGGGGTCCCATAAATGGGGTGGTCCCAATATATGGGGGAACCCAAATAAATGGGGTCCGAATAAATGGGGTGGTCCCAGAACATGGGAGAACCCAAATAAATGAGGTCCCAGTAAATTGTGGGGGGGGCGATAAATGGGGTCCCAATAAATGGGGTGGTCCCAATATATGGGGGAACCCAAATAAATGGGGTCCGAATAAATGGGGTGGTCCCAGAACATGGGGGAACCCAAATAAATGGGGTCCCAGTAAATTGTGGGGGGCGATAAATGGGGTCCCATAAATGGGGTGGTCCCAATATATGGGGGAACCCAAATAAATGGGGTCCGAATAAATGGGGTGGTCCCAGAACATGGGAGAACCCAAATAAATGAGGTCCCAGTAAATTGTGGGGGGGGCGATAAATGGGGTCCCAATAAATGGGGTGGTCCCAATATATGGGGGAACCCAAATAAATGGGGTCCGAATAAATGGGGTGGTCCCAGAACATGGGGGAACCCAAATAAATGGGGTCCCAGTAAATTGTGGGGGGCGATAAATGGGGTCCCATAAATGGGGTGGTCCCAATATATGGGGGAACCCAAATAAATGGGGTCCGAATAAATGGGGTGGTCCCAGAACATGGGAGAACCCAAATAAATGAGGTCCCAGTAAATTGTGGGGGGGGCGATAAATGGGGTCCCAATAAATGGGGTGGTCCCAATATATGGGGGAACCCAAATAAATGGGGTCCGAATAAATGGGGTGGTCCCAGAACATGGGGGAACCCAAATAAATGGGGTCCCAGTAAATTGTGGGGGGCGATAAATGGGGTCCCATAAATGGGGTGGTCCCAATATATGGGGGAACCCAAATAAATGGGGTCCGAATAAATGGGGTGGTCCCAGAACATGGGAGAACCCAAATAAATGAGGTCCCAGTAAATTGTGGGGGGGGCGATAAATGGGGTCCCAATAAATGGGGTGGTCCCAATATATGGGGGAACCCAAATAAATGGGGTCCGAATAAATGGGGTGGTCCCAGAACATGGGGGAACCCAAATAAATGGGGTCCCAGTAAATTGTGGGGGGCGATAAATGGGGTCCCATAAATGGGGTGGTCCCAATATATGGGGGAACCCAAATAAATGGGGTCCGAATAAATGGGGTGGTCCCAGAACATGGGAGAACCCAAATAAATGAGGTCCCAGTAAATTGTGGGGGGGGCGATAAATGGGGTCCCAATAAATGGGGTGGTCCCAATATATGGGGGAACCCAAATAAATGGGGTCCGAATAAATGGGGTGGTCCCAGAACATGGGGGAACCCAAATAAATGGGGTCCCAGTAAATTGTGGGGGGCGATAAATGGGGTCCCATAAATGGGGTGGTCCCAATATATGGGGGAACCCAAATAAATGGGGTCCGAATAAATGGGGTGGTCCCAGAACATGGGAGAACCCAAATAAATGAGGTCCCAGTAAATTGTGGGGGGGGCGATAAATGGGGTCCCAATAAATGGGGTGGTCCCAATATATGGGGGAACCCAAATAAATGGGGTCCGAATAAATGGGGTGGTCCCAGAACATGGGGGAACCCAAATAAATGGGGTCCCAGTAAATTGTGGGGGGCGATAAATGGGGTCCCATAAATGGGGTGGTCCCAATATATGGGGGAACCCAAATAAATGGGGTCCGAATAAATGGGGTGGTCCCAGAACATGGGAGAACCCAAATAAATGAGGTCCCAGTAAATTGTGGGGGGGGCGATAAATGGGGTCCCAATAAATGGGGTGGTCCCAATATATGGGGGAACCCAAATAAATGGGGTCCGAATAAATGGGGTGGTCCCAGAACATGGGGGAACCCAAATAAATGGGGTCCCAGTAAATTGTGGGGGGCGATAAATGGGGTCCCATAAATGGGGTGGTCCCAATATATGGGGGAACCCAAATAAATGGGGTCCGAATAAATGGGGTGGTCCCAGAACATGGGAGAACCCAAATAAATGAGGTCCCAGTAAATTGTGGGGGGGGCGATAAATGGGGTCCCAATAAATGGGGTGGTCCCAATATATGGGGGAACCCAAATAAATGGGGTCCGAATAAATGGGGTGGTCCCAGAACATGGGGGAACCCAAATAAATGGGGTCCCAGTAAATTGTGGGGGGCGATAAATGGGGTCCCATAAATGGGGTGGTCCCAATATATGGGGGAACCCAAATAAATGGGGTCCGAATAAATGGGGTGGTCCCAGAACATGGGAGAACCCAAATAAATGAGGTCCCAGTAAATTGTGGGGGGGGCGATAAATGGGGTCCCAATAAATGGGGTCCCAAAAATGGGGTGGTCCCAATATATGGGGGAACCCAAATAAATGGGGTTTCAGTAAATTGTGGGGGGCAATAAATGGAGTCCCAGTAAATTGGGGGGGCGATAAATGGGGTCCCAATAAATGGGGTGGTCCCAATATATGGGGGAACCCAAATAAATGGGGTCCGAATAAATGGGGTGGTCCCAGAACATGGGAGAACCCAAATAAATGAGGTCCCAGTAAATTGTGGGGGGGGCGATAAATGGGGTCCCAATAAATGGGGTGGTCCCAATATATGGGGGAACCCAAATAAATGGGGTCCGAATAAATGGGGTGGTCCCAGAACATGGGGGAACCCAAATAAATGGGGTCCCAGTAAATTGTGGGGGGCAATAAATGGGGTCCCAATAAATGGGGTGGTCCCAGCACATGGGGGAACCCAAATAAATGGGGTTTCAGTATATGGAGTGGGGCAATAAATGGGTTCCCAAAAAATGGGGTCCCCAAAAAAATTGCGTGGTCCCAATATATAGTGGGGGCAATAAATGGGGTCCTAGTAAATTGTGGGGGGCAAATAAATGGGGTCCCAAATAAATGGGGTGGTCCCAGCACATGGGAGAGCCCAAATAAATGGGGTCCCAGTATATGGTGGGGGGCAATAAATGGGGTCCCCATAAATGGGGTGGTCCCAGCACGTGGGGGAACCCAAACAAATGGGGTCCCTATAAATGAGGGACCACGGGCTCCCCAGCACGTTTGCCCCCCATCAGTGGGGTCCCAGTAAATGGGGTGGTCCCAGAATAGGGGGGAGTCCCAAAAATAGGATCCCAATACACGTGGGGGGCTCCCAGTGCATTTCCTGGGGGTCCCAGTGCACGGGGGGTCCCAGCACACTGGAGATTCCCAATAAACAGAGGTGCCATTCCACGGGGGACCCCAGTAAAGGGGGTGCCAGCACCGTGGGGGTCCCAGGTCCCCAGCTCACCTTTGGCAGCCCATCCATGTCCCCGGAGCCTGCCAGGGTGACAGAGGGGCATTAGTGACCCCCCGAAATCTGAGTGTCCCTAAGCCACGTGTGTCCCCCAAACTGTGTCCCCCACCCTCCATAATCCACGTGTCCTTCCCACACTGCGTGTCCCCCAGTCCATCCGTGTCCCCAGATCTGTGTGTGTCCCCAAATCTGTGTGTGTGTCCCCAAATCCCTGTGTGTGTTCCCAAATCCCTGTGTGTGTCCCCAAATCTGTGTGTCCCCAAATCTGTGTGTCCCCAAATCTGTGTGTGTGTCCCCAAATCCGTGTGTGTGTCCCCAAATCTGTGTGTGTGTCCCCAAATCCCTGTGTGTGTTCCCAAATCCGTGTGTGTGTCCCCAAATCTGTGTGTCCCCAAATCTGTGTGTGTGTTCCCAAATCTGTGTGTCCCCAAATCTGTGTGTGTCCCCAAATCTGTGTGTGTCCCCAGACCTGTGTGTGTGTCCCCAAATCTGTGTGTCCCCAAATCTGTGTGTCCCCAAATCTGTGTGTGTGTTCCCAAATCTGTGTGTGTGTCCCCAAATCTGTGTGTGTGTTCCCAAATCCGTGTGTGTGTCCCCAAATCTGTGTGTGTCC
>NW_005054662.1:4790-6172 GCF_000277835.1 Geospiza fortis | reverse complement strand
TCCTCCCCCCCAGCGGCCCCTCGGCTCCGGGGCCCATGGGGAACTGCAAGGGAAAAGGGGGGGCTGAGGGATGCTGGGGGGACCCCGAGGGACCCCTGAGCCCCGTGTCCCCCCCCTGTGTCCCCTCCCTGTGTCCCCTCCCTGTCCCCTCCCTGGCTCACGTTGGGCCGGCTCCCCGCGGGTCCCATGGGGTTCATCATGGTGTACATGTTCTCGCTGGAGTTGGTGGAGTCTGGGGGGGACACAGCGCGCGTGGGGGGGTGAGCGTGGCACCCCCCGATCCCGGTTACAGCCCCAAATCCCAATCACAGGCCCCAAATCCCAATCACACACCCGAATCACAATCACACACCCGAAAATCCCACTCATATTGCCAAATCCCTATCACAGCCCCAAAAATCCCATTTATAGCCCCAAATCCCTATCATATCCCCCAAATCACAATCACACACCCAAAAATCCCACTCATACCGCCAAATCACAATCACAGCCCCAAAAATCCTACTCATAGCCTCAAATCACAATCACAGCCCCAAAAAATCCCACTAACACACTCAAAAATCCCACTTATACTGCCAAATCCCAATCACAGCCCCAAAAATCCCACTTACAGCCCCAAATCCCTATCACACCCCCCAAATCACAATCACAGTCCCCAAATCCCACTCACTCCCCCAAAAATTCCCCTTATAATGCCAAATCCCAATCACACACCCCAAAATCCCACTTCTACTGCCAAATCCCAATCACACACCCAAAAATCCCACTTATAGCCCCAAATCACAATCACAGCCCCAAAAATCCCACTTATAGCCCCAAATCCCTATCACAGCTCCAAAAATCCCACTCATATTGCCAAATCCCAATCACAGCCCCAAAAATCCCACTAATAGCCCCAAATCCCTATCACACCCCCCAAATCACAATCACACCCCAAATCCTACTCACCCCCACCCCAAATCTCACTCACACACCCCCAAATCCCACTCACACCCCCAAAAATCCCACTTATATTGCCAAATCCCAAACACGCTCCCCCAAATCCCAATCACACTCCCCAAAAATCCCAATCACACCCCCCAAAATCCCACTCACACTCCCCAAATCACCCACACACCCCCCAGATCCCACTTATACCCCCAAATCCCACTCACAGCCCCCCCCAAAATCCCCCTCACAGTCTCCCAAATCCCAATCATATCCCCAAAAATCCCACTTATAGCCCCAAATCCCAATCACATTCCCCAAATCCCACTCACACTCCCCCAAATCCCCTCACTCACCTCCGGGGCTGGGCAGGATGGGGGTACCAGGGGGGCCACCACCCCCAGGAGGGCCCTGGAAGGGAAACGGAAAGAAGAAAAAGGGGGGTGGGTGGGTTT
>NW_005054662.1:0-2622 GCF_000277835.1 Geospiza fortis | reverse complement strand
GGGGGCTGTGGCCCCAGGGAGGGGTCTGTGACCTCATGGGGGCTGTGGGGACACGGGGGGAGGCTGTGCCATGGTGGGGGTGTGACCCCCTTCCTCCCCAAAACCCGCTCAGGACACACGGACACACAGACATACAGACACACGGACACGCAGGACACACGGACACACAGACACATAGACACACGGACACACGGACACACACGACATATGGACACACGGGACACCCAGACACACAGGACACACGGACACACAGACACACCACGGACACACAGACACATGGGACACACAGACACACAGGACATACGGACACACGGACACACAGGACACACGGACACACAGGACACACAGGACACACAGGACACAGACACACGGACACATGGACACACGGACGTACAGACACATAGACATACAGACATACAGACACAGGGACACACGGACACACAGGACACAGGGACACACAGACATACGGACACACGGACGTACAGACACATAGACATACAGACATGCACACACAGGGACACACGGACACACAGACACACCACGGACACACAGACACAGGGACACACGGACACACAGGACACAGGGACACACAGACATACGGACACACGGACGTACAGACACATAGACATACAGACATGCACACACAGGGACACACGGACACACAGACACACCACGGACACACAGACACAGGGACACACGGACACACAGGACACAGGGACACACAGACATACGGACACACGGACGTACAGACACATAGACATACAGACATGCACACACAGGGACACACGGACACACAGACACACCACGGACACACAGACACAGGGACACACGGACACACAGGACACAGGGACACACAGACATACGGACACACGGACGTACAGACACATAGACATACAGACATGCACACACAGGGACACACGGACACACAGACACACCACGGACACACAGACACAGGGACACACGGACACACAGGACACAGGGACACACAGACATACGGACACACGGACGTACAGACACATAGACATACAGACATGCACACACAGGGACACACGGACACACAGACACACCACGGACACACAGACACAGGGACACACGGACACACAGGACACAGGGACACACAGACATACGGACACACGGACGTACAGACACATAGACATACAGACATGCACACACAGGGACACACGGACACACAGACACACCACGGACACACAGACACAGGGACACACGGACACACAGGACACAGGGACACACAGACATACGGACACACGGACGTACAGACACATAGACATACAGACATGCACACACAGGGACACACGGACACACAGACACACCACGGACACACAGACACAGGGACACACGGACACACAGGACACAGGGACACACAGACATACGGACACACGGACGTACAGACACATAGACATACAGACATGCACACACAGGGACACACGGACACACAGACACACCACGGACACACAGACACAGGGACACACGGACACACAGGACACAGGGACACACAGACATACGGACACACGGACGTACAGACACATAGACATACAGACATGCACACACAGGGACACACGGACACACAGACACACCACGGACACACAGACACAGGGACACACGGACACACAGGACACAGGGACACACAGACATACGGACACACGGACGTACAGACACATAGACATACAGACATGCACACACAGGGACACACGGACACACAGACACACCACGGACACACAGACACAGGGACACACGGACACACAGGACACAGGGACACACAGACATACGGACACACGGACGTACAGACACATAGACATACAGACATGCACACACAGGGACACACGGACACACAGGGGACACAGAGGGTCCTGCAGCCCACAGAGTGCCCCCTGTGGCACCCTGAGTGTCCCCCCAGGGACAGGGACCCCCCCCAGGACCCTGCATCCCACGAGGGCATCCTACACGGCACAGCATCCCACATCCTGCGGGGCTGCGGATCCCACAGCACCCTGGATCATCCCACAGCATCCCACAGCATCCTACAGCATCCTGCATCACCCCACAGCATCCTACATCACCCCACAGCATGCCAGATCATCCCACAGAATCCTACAGCATCCCAAAACATCCTACATCACCCCACAGCATCCCACAGCCTCCTGCATCACCCCACAGCCTCCTGCATCACCCCACAGCATCCTACAGCATTCCAAAGCATCCTGCATCGTCCCCTGGCCTCCTGCAACCCGTGGCATCCCCCACCCCAGAGCACCGCGGGCTCCACAGAATCCCACAGCACTGCGGATCCCACAGAATCCTGCATCCTGTGGGGCTCTGGACCCTGCACCATCCTGCATCCCACAGCATCCCACAGCATCCCACAGCATCCCACAGCATCCCACAACATCCCACAGACAGCCAAAGCATCCTAGAGCATCCTAGAGCATCCTACAGCATCCTCCTGCATCCCAAAGCATCCCACGACATCCTAGAGCATCCCATGGGCTCTGGACCCTGCATCCCACAGCATCCTACAATATCCTGGGGATCATGGATCCTGCATCCCGCAGCACTGTGGACCCTGCAGCATCTTGGGGACCACTCCCCATCCCAGGGCACGGT
>NW_005054661.1:271962-278445 GCF_000277835.1 Geospiza fortis | reverse complement strand
CAAAAAGGAGACAGAGGAGTGCTGTAACTTTATTCAGATAAAGGGAGAGGTCGTGGGCATTTGCCCTGGGTTCTGCCAAATTTTTGGAGGACGCAGCCTTCTTTTTATCCTGATATCCCTGCGGCATTTCCCTCTTTCTTTCCCCAGTGACAGGATCCAAATCCAGCTACCAGTTCCCAAATTCTCTGGAACTGTGGATCATGCCTCCCTGGCCCCTCCTCCCCACTTTGCATCCTGAAATTTTGCTGAATCTGCCCAAATCTGCATGGTTTGGCTGTGGCTGAGCCCCATTTGGGGATAAAAAGGGCAATCTGGGGACAAGTGCTTTGTCTATGTCTGCAGAGTCCCTGGAATTCTGGAGTTGACAGACTGGTGAGTTGGGAGGCTTCATTCCCCGTTTTTAATTTGTTTTCCTTATTCTTTGGGGATGGACAGAAATTGAGGGTTTTTTCTGCCCAAATTTCAGATTTTTTACCCTTTCTCCTCCCCAATTTTATGGCTTTTCCCCCCCTTATCCCCACAAGTTTCATAATTTTAGTCCTCTTTCTTTACAAATGTTGGGTTGAAACACTTTTTGTGCCCAGATTTTTTATTTGTTGCCCATTTACCCCCAAATCTCAGGGGTTTTCCCTTTTTGTGCACTTTCCCCCCAAATTTCAGATTTTTTGCCCTCATCATGCTCAGAATTTGGAATTTTTTCCCCTTTTTTGAGGCTGAATTGAGGATTTGGGGGAACTTGAGTGGGATAAGGTGGAGGGACATTCGTTCTGGATTTTGAACACCATTTTGACCCAAACTGAGGGAATTTGGGGCAAAATTCATTCTTTCCATGAAGTTTTAGTGTGAATTTGGTGGAAATAGAGTATTGAGGTGGCATCAAGGTAAGGGATTGGTGGGCAAGGGCTGCACCAGGATTTTAACCTGAATTTGACACAAATCTAGGTGATTTTGGTTAAAATTTATCTTTTTTGGAATGTTTTGGGCAAATCTGATAGGAATGGGGAATTTGAAGTGGCCTTGGAGGGGGGATATCAGGGGGAGGGAGGGTTGGCTCATTTGTTGAACTCCATTTTGACCCAAACTGCAGGGAATTTAGAGGGAAAAACAAGCATCTTGACCCAAATTTGTGGGATTTGAGGCAAAATTCATGGTGTTTGGAAGGTTTTGGGGTGGATTTGGTGGCAACAGGGGCCAAAATAAGCCCTAAGGGATTCCATGGGGGAGGGGAAAAAGGCATTTTGGGGGTTATTTGAGGGTTCTGGAGACATCTCTGGGCTCACAGGGATTTTTCCCATAAAATAGCAATTTTTAGTAATTTTGGGTGTTTTTCACAGGAGTTCCACAGGTTGGTCCTGGTGGCTCCTCCTTCCCTTCTATGATAAGGAACATCCCCATTTTGCAGACAAAATTCCCAAATTTCTTGAATTTGGAAAAAAAAGTCTATTTTTAGAAGGTTTTTTATGAAAAAAAGCCCAGAATTTCCCATTCCCTGGAATTCCTCGCTGGGACTTGTGTCATTAATTTTGGATAAAAAACATCTGGACTTGGTTTGTCCTTTCCCCGGTGTCATGGGGCCAGACGGTACCATGGGGACAGTGATTCTGGGAGTTCAGGGAATTTGGGATGATTGCCGTGGGTCCCACAGCGGTCATGACATCCCTGTCACTTATATCTATCAAGAGGTCCTGTGGGTTCCACTCTCATCATTTCCCATGCCAAACTGACAGGATCCAGCTGCCAGTTTCCAAATTCTCTGGAGCTGTGGGTCATGGCCGCCTGCCCCCCTCCCCCTGCCCCCATCCTAAAATTCTGCTGAATCTGCCCAAATCTTCATCTTTTGGCTTTGGCTTGAGTATTTTTTATTTGGGTATAAAAAGAGTGACTTTTGGACAAACACTCCATGTCTGAAGGGGCCTGGGAATTCAAGAGCCAAGGGGCCAGTGAGTGGGGAAGAGTGGGGAGGCTTCATTCCCAGTTTATTCCTGGTTTTCCTTATTGTTTGGTGATGGGCAGAAATTGAGGATTTTTTCTGCTCAGATTTCAGATTTTTTTACCCTTTCCCTTCCCCACTTTTATGACTTCTGCTCCCTTTTCTCCACAAGTTTCATAATTTTAACCCTTTTTCTTTCAAAAGTTTGGGTTTTAAACTTCTTTTCCCAATTTTTTTATTTTTTGCCCCTTTCCCCACGAATCTCAGGGGTTTGCTCTTTTTGTGCACTTTTGTCTCAAATTTCAGATTTTTTTGTCCTCATCATGCTCAAAATTTGGTGGGTGTTTTCTTCCCCTTTTTGAGGCCAAGTTGAGCATTTGGGAGGGTTTGTGTGGGATAGGGTGAGTGAAGGGTTTTCCTGGATGCTGAGCCCCATTTGGATCCAAAATTGGGTGTTGTTGGGCAAAAAAATACCCATTTTGACTGAAACTGGGGGAATTTGGGGAAAATTTCATCCTTTCCATGAAGTTTTAATGTGGATTCGGTGGAAATGGGATATTGAGGTGACATCAAGGGCAGGGGTTGGTGGGAGGGCTGTGTTATGGAAAGGCTTGACAGCTGGCCTGCAAGCAAAGCTGAGTTAATAGAAGAAATAACAATTGATGATTTTTGAGTGTATCCATAGCAAAAAGAAGAAGACAAGGCCGTCAGCATGGAAACAGATTAGAAAAGATACATGAAAAGTTTTGTAAGCTAGACTATGTGCATAAGTAGATGTGTATACATGCCTTACTAAATTTCTGTAAAACTTTTGCCAATTATATTGACACTAATTGCTTTGCACCAATGAATATAAGAAGTTATTGTGATGTAGTTAATGACCTAAAATCACGCTTTGTTAAGAGTATATAAGCTAGAGAACACGCAGAATAAAAAATTTCTTTCTTCTTTTTCTTCTTAAACCCTAATCACATGTGTATATCACATCCAACCTAACAGTAACACTGTGTCAGCATTTTAACCCCATTTTGACCTGAATCTAGGTGATTTTAGTTAAAATTCATCTAGTTTTGGAGTGAATCTGATATAGATGGAGACTCTGATGTGGCCTCAAGGTGGGGGGCAGGATGTGTGGGGAGGGATGTTTAATCTCTGTTTAATTCCATTTTGACCAAAAGGGGGAGGATTGGGGGGAAAATATATTTTTGACCCAAAATGGGAGAATTTGGGAAGAAGAACCATTTTGATCCAAACTTGGGGAATTTTGGACAATATTTTTAGAGTTTTGAATATTTTGGGTGGATTTGGGGGCAGTGGGGGCCAAAATAAGCCCCAAGAGGTTTCTGTAGGGTGAAAAAAAGTAATTTTGGGGTATTAAAAGACATTTTTTTGTAATTTGGGGGTTATTTGAGGTGTCTGGAGACATCTCAGGGCTCACATGGATTTTTCCCATGAAAACCAGTTTTTAGTGATTTTTGGTGTTTTTCACAGGAATGGCACAAGATGGGATCTGATGGTTCCTCCTTCCCTTCTGTGGTAAGTAAAACCCCTGTTTTTCACGCAAAATCCCCAAATTTCCCAGATTTTGTACTTATTTCTAGTCTTTTTAGCACAGAAAATGAAATCCTGAGTCCCTGGGCTTGTGTTTGCCCGAAAATTCCTTTCTTCCCTCATTTTACATTTTCTCCAACAACCTCTCATGTGCAGATTTGTTATTTTTAACCAAAAACCCCCTTTTGGAATATTTTTTTTAATCCAAAAGCCTTTAGGATCTTCTTTTTTCATTAATGCCTCAATAATTTTCATGGAAAAAAAATCCCCTTTTTCCTCACTTTCTACAGGAAAAAAAAAGTGCACTTTGTCCTGTTTTTTTTTTTGGTTTGGTTTGGTTTGGTTTGGTTTGGTTTTTTTGTTTGTTTGGTTTGATTTGCTGTGGTTTGGGTTTTTTTTAGCTAAAATTCTAATGATCAGTGTTAGTGTTTTTCCAGGACAAAATCCCATTTTGTCCTGGAACTGGACAAAAAACATCTGGAACTGTATGCTGGAACTGTATTTTCTTCCAGGGAAGAAAGATCTATTTTTAAAAGGTTTTTAAAATGAAAAAAGTCCTTTTATTTGCTCTTTTTGAATAAAAGAAGTTGTTTCTTAAGGAAAAAAAACCCTTTTATTCCTTATATTCCTGGCTTTTTTCTAATTTTCATTAAAATCTTTTATCAACCCAATTTTAAAGTAGTGTTTTAAAGAGAAATACCTTTTTTATTCCCTTAATATTTTCTTGTTTATTCTTTTTTGTTTGTTTGTTTAATTTTATTTAAAAATTTTATTTATTAAGGAAAAAAAAGCCTTCTTGAACTCTGTTTTAAGTTTTCGGTACTTTTAAAGAAAAAAAACTCTTTCACTCTGTTCTAATTATTAAAATTCCAGTTGCTCATTTCCCTCTCAATGTTTCTTCAAAATCCCCCTTTTTTAAAAAAACAACTCTTTTTCATGTATTATTTCAGAAAACCCCCTTTAATCCTATTTTTTATTCACAGTTAAACCTCATTATTCCCTATTTTTCCCCCCAAAACACTCAAATTCCATTTTTTTTTATTCCCAGATCTTGCATTGCATGACAGTGTTCTGCTGAGTTCCATGAGGATAAACTGTCATTGATGCCAAGATGATTTTTTGCTTATTCTTTTCTGTACCGTTATTACAACTTTTATGTATTCTCGGGATTCTTAGCACGCATGCATACAAATAAAACGGAGTAAAAAGGAACAAGTATGCCTGCTTAGAATACTGAAGATACATCAAAGTTATAGAAAAGGTTTAGAAAAGGCAAAAAATCGTCTTGGCATCAGTGACACAACACAGCCTGATGGAACTCAGCAGACCATTGCAGCAGCCTGGAATCTCATGGATCCCAGGCTCTACTTTGACAAAGCGGGGCCTCACGGCACACAGGCACCGCTGGAGCATTGCCAGGACTGGTACAAACCAGGCTCCATTATTGCGCAGCAAGGCCTAATGGCACCTGGAGGGCCACTGTGCCGCAATGGAATCGGATGGAAGCGAGTGTCCATTGTGACACAGGAGGCCGCTGTGACACAATGCAAGCTCTGGGAATCAAGAGTCAACTGCAAACACAACGGGGCCTCCTTGAAATCAGGTGATACTGGCATGTTGCAGGGAGAGGTGCAACTCAGTGTCCATTGTGAATCCAGTGTCCATTGTGACACAGCGCAGCCTCATGGACATCTGGGGACCATTGTTATCCTATGGAATCTCATGGAACCAAGTGTCAATTGTGAACACGTGGCCTCATGGAACCCAGGGGCAGCTGGGACCGAGCCGTGGCTTGTGGAAGCAAGGGGCCGTGGTGACCCAGCAGGGCCTCATGGCACCCGGGAGACCACCATGATGCTATGCAATCTTAGGGAACCAAGTCTTAACTGCAAACAAAACGGGGCCTCATGGGACACGGGTGCCACTTGGATATTGCCTGGGCAATTGGAACTCAGTGTCCATTGTCTCAATGGAATCTGATGGAAGCAAGTGTCCATTGTGACATAGCAGGGCCTCGTGGGAGCCCAGGAGACCTCTGTGATGCAATGTGATCTCCAGGAGCCAAATGCCAACTGCTAACACAACAGGGCCTCCTTGAAGCAGGTGCTGTTTGGATTTTGCCCTGGCAAACGGAACTCAGTGTCCATTGTGGCATAGCACAGGCTCATGAACAACAGGAGAGCAAAGTGACACCATGGAATCTTGGGGAACTAAGATGGTCTCAACACAAATCTTGCTAGGAGTAACTCTTGCGAAAACAAAGATTTTCTTTTGTCTTCAATGTCCTGGATTATTTAACTTTGGAAAATCAACTCATTTACAAATGTAACTGCAGGGGCGAGACACCATTCTTGTAATTAACCTTTATATATTCTTGTAATTAACCTTTATATGTGTATAACCTTTAGTGGGGATCCATCTTTGTGACGCACATCACATTTTATAAGAAAAGAGGCATTGCTGAATTGCTTCAGTGACGAAAGCTTGAATGTACTCTAAATATGTGACAGCTACAGCTGGTCTGTAGCTGCACAAATAATTTGGCATAACAGACACCAACTTGACCAGCCTAGTTCAGAAGAGAATAGGGAGTAAACAAGTCCCCGGCTGTGTTACTGATAGGCTGAGTTCAAGCTCAAATAAGGGAACCCCAGTCAATCCCTATGAACTAGGAATGCACCTATATCATTGGCCGTGGAGCTGGGCAGAGTTGAAACCTTTGTCCAATCAACTCTGTATAACTGGGAAATTTGAAGCTCCCATAAAAGGGGCTGCCCTTCAATAAACGCTGGCTGTTGCTGCATGAACACGGGGTGTCGTGTTGCTTGTCTGTCTCCAAAACTATGACAATTGGTGACCCCAACGTAATCACAATAGCTGCTGCCAACAGAGCAGGGAAACAGGCGGGGTAGCCGAAAGGAGCTGCCCACAGCCTTTGAGCTGTTGAGGAGTGGCGTCCACAGAGCCGCGGGGCAACCAGGAGGAGCTGCCCGCAGCCTTTG
>NW_005054661.1:271438-271932 GCF_000277835.1 Geospiza fortis | reverse complement strand
CAGACAGAATTGCTTGCAGCCTTTGAGCTGCGAAGAAAGGCATAGAGAGCCGTGATAGGCCCAGACCCTTCCCCCTTTTGTGGATTAGAGACGCCCTGTGGATCAGGGAACATAGGTGCGTGGGGTCAGTATAGGAAGACCCCGTCCTAAAGACATGGACTTTTATTTTTAACAAAAGAGGGACAAAATATGATGAGCTGGCTCTACTAGCCCTGCTGGCGCGGTGTAAGAGCCACTGCTTAGATAAGCCTGAAGAAGCCTCCCTAAACTTAATAACTTGGGAACAGGCTAGCCAATTTATATTTGAAGCTGCCTCCATGGGCGACGAGACCATCCTTAATGTTATAAAGCCCTGGAAGCTTGTTATCGACTTGTTAAATCAATTAGAGTGGGACGCGAGGACGGCGGAGGGGACACAGCAGGTACGGCCCACCGGGGCGACGGTAAGCGTGGGGACAGCGCGCCAGGCGCACGGGGAAGGAAGACGGGCGGAG
>NW_005054661.1:252752-270769 GCF_000277835.1 Geospiza fortis | reverse complement strand
GGTTCAGTGCCCGCCGCTGCTGATGAGCCGCTGCCACAGCTGCAGCCCCCGGGACCGAGGTATCCTCCAGCCAGGCTCTGCCGGCAAGCGAGATCCACAGCCACGGTCTCCGTCCCGGCCGGGGCCGCGGCTCCCCGGGGCTGGGGGACTCTCCGGCGGCCAAACCCCTTCGAACAGAGGGGAGCGCCGCTCCCTACCGCACCTCAAACCCGCCACTGCCGCTTTCCAACTGCAGTGCCTAGCAACCGCGGCTGCAGTTTCTGTCCGCAGGACCCATTTCTAGTGACTAATTAAAAAAACTCCTTTGATAAAGTCATCAAACGTCAGACTTGACAGAGAGTTATCATAAAAGCAAGTACCATCGCAATATTAATTTCTGTGTATGCCTTCACAGTTTTAGTTATAATTGGCAATGCTACATCCCTCTCTTCTCAAATATGCATTTATTTTCAGTAAAGTGTTGTTTTCCTCTTCCAAAAACCTTCCAGTTTCAGCTATTAGCAAAAGTGTTTTGCATTTCAGTAACATTTCACATTTTCTTTCAACAATGCTTGTTGGTTTCTTTCGTACGTAACTCCTAGCCTATTCATTTCTTTAAAGTATTATTCAATTTATACAAAGGAATGTTATTGTCTTAGTCCACAACTATTATCCAAAACTGACTTTTGCAAAATGAATGCTTATGGAAGTGCTAATTTGCCAAACTTAAGTACCACAGCATCCAAGAGGAAAACAGACACCCAAACCAAAATGGACACTTTATATTCGCTTGTCTAATAAGGTACCATCAAGTGAGGCAGACTGAAACTGAGATCTGAGACCCTTTCTACCAGATATTGTTGTCCATGTTTAATTAAGCCAGTATTGTTCTCACCATCTCTGCAAATGATAAGAATTATGTTAACAGTAACATAAATTCCTTTCACTTCTATGAAACCTACAGTGCGTCATCTCTTACACTGATTTTACACTATATTTTCAATATTTTAACTTTACAAAAGGATTCTACAAATGCAGCTGAATAGTGTTAATATTGTATATATCCATCATGACCAAGGGGAGAAACCTTCACAAAAGAGATCCAAAAGCTCCAGATGTACACAGTAAACCATCTATGAGAGCCTTAGAGTGGAAATTCACTTATGACTTTACTCAAATACCTCAAGAAAAGATATTACAAACACAGAGATGTGTCATTTTCTAAATGTAAGCTGTGAAACCTAACCAAGACATGAAATGTTTCCTTTAATAATCTTAAATTGATTTAGAAAATAGTACTTTAAAAGAGATTGTTACCTCACTAAACACAACAGCTGTAGGGTGTGTTACACTGAGGAGGGAAGACAGAGGACTCTGCATGATTCCATGTGAATCTGGCAAAAGCTGTTTATTGTGCTTCTAAACATTGTTTATATTTACTTCTTATCTTGGTCTACACAGTCACGCATTGTTTAATAGTGTGAGAAACAACTGCTCAACTTGAAAATTTAAAAAGGTTTGTTAAACCTTAACAAAAATACAACAAAGGACTACATAAGGAAAAATTCACAGCGCTGGGAACTGCCCTCATGGATACCACATGGCTGGTTTGTCTTCAAAGATGGGTGCTCAGTCTTTTATACCCCTGGGGGTTGCATCAGCCAGCCCCAGTCCCTCCCAAAGTCTGTCAGTCCGCTCTTCTTTGCCATTTATCAGTGGAGACTCCTTTGTAACTGGATTGGAGCTCAGGTGTTGCCATGCCCACCCCCTGAGCACCCCCAAGCTTTTCCATTCCCAGCTGCCCCATGCAAGGGACACCTGTGCAGCTTCTTTGTGCCTGTCCTGGACAGCCCAGGCTGCCTGATGGCTGCAATACAGGGGGAAAGGGAACTGTGGGGAGAAGAGAGGACAGCTAAACTACAATAACATAACTATACATACATCACTTAAAGCTTTTCTTAATATTCACACAATAGTTATCTTTTAATCGCGAGAGCCAATTATCTTATTATCCATCTACAACAATAGTGTGACTAGAAACACTGTTTCATGTCATTCCTTAAAGGTATGGCGATGAAAAGCCTGTTGTTAGCTTTTTTTTTTTCCTTTAAAAACCTCAACTATCTAAAGCATGGTTTAGTAATTCAGGTGAGTTCAGCCTGCTACATTCTGTTGAAAAAGGATCAACTAAATCTATGCTCTAAGATAAAAAGAGCAGTTCAATGTATGAAGGAGGTGCGACACACAGTATCATTTTCCCGCTGAACCTCGGCAACAGGAAAAGCTTCTCTCTGCCCCAGGAGCTGCAAGGAATTTGGGCCAGTAAATGACATCTGAGAATCACCATAAATTCAGAGGCAAAAAGAGAAGATCTACCATTAAAAGGCAGAAAAAAGGGAAAGGTTTCAGAAAACATCTCTGCACTCTAATTAATAAATATTTCCAATTTCTCTGTGAGAAGAATAGAACCCTGCAGCAATAAAGGCCGCACAGTTCACAGCAGCGAGAGCTCAGCACACATCCAGAAAGGCAGTTCCAGCATCTAAAATTAAAAAAAAGAAAATTTTGATTTATTTTGTTTTAAAGTTACTTGAAGTTCTTAAAACCAAACCAACCTTTGCTCCTGATTTTGGCTCACTGACACACACACAGGAAGCCAAGGGTCACACAAGCCCTGCTTGCAGAATTCCTGATCCAAACCCTCACCTTTCCTACCCAGTGCTGAGGGAAATCTGACAGAGGATTAATAAAGAGCCTTTGTTGAGAGCAGTCATCACCTCAGGCCTTCAGGCTTGGCAAGATTTGGTAGTGAATGGACCCAAATTCAACTCCTCCATCTAAATCTCTGACAAGTCTTGTCAGAAAGATATTGGACAGTCACTCAGAGTGCAGAATTTAAAGACTGTATGAGGAAGAACAGAAGCTTTGACATGAATTACACGAGTTTCCTTTTTCTCCCTCAATCACTCTGGGACTGTAGGACCTGATCTTTGCAACCTGAAGCAGACCTAAGGCACTGGTTCCAGCAGCAGCTGCAGTTCCAAGCTTTCTGTTCCCTGGATTGCTCACCTAAGCACTCACAGCAATCCCATCTCGGCCCAGTGACTCTGTCCTCAGAGGGAAGGAAACACAACCTGGTGGGACACAGCTGTGGCACCACACTTTCTCTTCCCTTCTCCCCTTTTCCAGCAGACCAGGCTGTTGGAAATGGCATTTTTACACAGTTCATCACAGCAGAGAGGAGAAGAGGAACCTGTGACTTACCCACACCATGGGCAGGACCAGGTTGGGTTTGGCTGCTCAAACACCAAAGCTCTTGGCAAGGATAGTACAAGTTCAGTGGTTCTTCCTGTCCTCAAAGAGAGGAGAAAAGGGAAGTCAAGCCCACTGTGGCATCAAAGACTCCTGCATTTCATCTTTTGGCTCAGATTGCTCGCCATGGAGTTTTAGCCTTAGAAAAGGAGAGGTGACACCAAATCAAATAGAAAAGTGCTCTTTCCCAGTGGTTTTATTCCAGGCATTCACAGGAAGCTCATTTTTCTTCTAGCATTGTTTCCCCAATTTTAGCAAAGCCATTCTTATCCTAGGTCCCACAAGTCAGTTCAATCCTTTGACTGGATCTGGAAAAAGGAAGGGACACACCCGGATCACAGGAAAGCATGGAGAGAAAGCCCTCCAAAACTGGACAGAGAAAAACAACAGGAAATGCAGGAAGACAGAGCCATTCTTTGCATGTTTGCATTCCTTTTCTAAAGACTTCTGTGCAGCTGGATGCTCTTTGCATTTGGCTTCCTTTAAAGGAATGGATTTGCTGCTAAACACATCTCAGGCCAAGATGTAACCAGGAGAAGGTGGGATGGAGATGAGGAGTCAGACAGGGAGTAGCCAGGGTTATGCAGGGCCTGGGAACATTAAGGATGGAGAAGAGAATGAGCAGGGATTGTTCTCCTTGTTTAGATCCATCAGTGCAGGGAGCTTGGAAAACACAAGGTACAAGAAGGATCCTGGTCAGAAGCAGGATAACTCTGGGATAAGGGCAAGCCACTCCTGGTCCAGGGCTGTGCTGAAGAAGAAGGGGAATTTTTTCCTCTCCCCTTTCCAGTGGGATGCCACCCCTGGCAGAGGCAGGAGAACTGCCTTGCAGTCCAGTACAAAACCTGCCTGGCAAGCCAGGATCTCAAGGAGCCAGCAGCCATTTCTCTTGGGTTTTCTTCTCACAGGCATTTTAAGCCTGCTTTGCCTCACAGGCACTTTTCTGCCAAGGGTATTCCCATCTTTTTTAGATCCTGAACAAAGGTTTGTAAAGCTGACTTTGATGAAAGAACTGCTTCCTATTTTGATCAGTCTTAACTTGGATTTTCCCTCAGCAGCAAAATCAGGGGGTGAACCCAATGTGGCCTTGAAGGGCCATAAGCTCCCAGCTATCAAATCACCAATTCCCTCAGCACTGATTTGTTGAACCTTTTCGGGGTTAATTTAGCAAACTTAAGGGTTCGGCAATGTCAGGGTCAAAACAATCAGAAACTTGTGAAAAAGAAACTGAACTAAAGCCGGCTGAAATGACTCATTACAACAACTCGTTCAAAAGGACGCAGGATTGATCCAATACTCACCAGCCCATCTGGCCAAGGCCAGAGCTCTCTGCCCACCGAGGACACAGCAACCAGCAGGGACCTTTCTCCCACTCTCCAGCATGGACCTCCTCCCTCCACACACAGGGAACGGCAGCCACTCCGGGAACACTGACTTATTCTTTGTGCCTCTCCTACTGCCAGCCCAGGACTATTTAGAACTCTTTCTGACCTCAGTGCCATCCAGACCCGGGAGAAAGCACTTCCCACTGCTCCTGGAATTTTCTTCCTTGTCCCTTCCAGCTTTGGAAGGTTTCTGTGGGAGCCGGGATTATCCATGTAGTTCAGAAGCTGCATGTGGTACCTAAAGCATTCCCTTGGGAACATGAAGCTTCCCTTGTGTCTTTCAATTCTTTATCCCAAATATTCTCCCCAATGATCCACAATCTAGAAAGAAAAAAAGGGAAAAGAAGGAAGACTAGTTCATTCTGACATAAGGAGTGTTGGTTATCCCAACACACGTCCAGGTGAAAAAACATTTCTGCCACTCTAACAAATACCCTTGATACTGTCTCAACTCAATAGTAACTATTTAAATATTGCATTAAGAATCATAAGGACACAACTCTTGGTACTCTCAAGAATGCCTCAGCTTGGCTACTTCAAGGACTTTCCCACCCAGGGAATTGAGGAGTCCAAGATTTAAACACCGTACGTATTTGATACAAATCTGATAGAAATTTGATATTGTTTGGCTACTAAGCTTTTCCAAAAGCTGTGGAGTCAAGGCTGGAAATCTTCACTGAGGCTTTTCCATGTCCCATCTGCGTCTATCCTTGGGAAAACCCCATTCAGAGGACTTTGCTTTAAAGGGGTTGCACTTGATGTTACAGACACAGAATTCCTTTGGGATCTGGCATTTCCTGCACCTCCAAACGCCTTAAAAGAATCGAGTCCAGAGTCCTGAGTCTCAGTTATTCCCACCTTCCTCAGCTCCACATGGATTTGTGCCTCCTCTGAAGGTCTGGAAAGGAATTTGTGGATCCCCTTCAGTTGGTTTGATTTTCAGCTCTTTCTCTGAGGTGGCCCAAAAAGCAAACAGAAAAAAAACCCCTTAACAGCACAAAATCTCAACCCATCCCAAGATGCAGCTCCTCACACTAAACCTTGGGAGAATCCATGGTGGTTCCAGTACTGCTCTAATCCCACCTGGAACTGAGCTTCCAGGGGGCTCTGCCTAATTCACATCCAAGCCTGGATAGCTGAAAGCTCACAGAAAATGGGGAGGCAAAGTGAATGGCAGAGGGGACATAATGGAGTCTTGGGTTTTCCCTCTGTGTGCAACAGAATGAAGGGCAGGATGGAGAGGTTCCATGGTGTTTTAGTTTGGAAGGTGCAGCTGTGGGTGTGTAATCTATCACCATCTGTTAGAGGTGGGGCAGTTATCTTCGGTTAATTGGGCAGTTTTCTTTATCTCTTCCACAACCTCCAGGAGGTATCTTCTGTTAATGGGCCAGTGAGTGTCACTGCATAGCTGATAAAATTACATTGTGAGAAGCTCCGCCCAGAGGGAGGAGCCAAACATTCCTTCCTGGATATAATCTGAAATTTGGAACACCACAGTTGGGCTTTTCCCACTGGATTCTCAGAGGAAGACCAGGCCCATCTACACCACCACTGGATCTTCAGAGGGAAACTCCACCCTTCTACAGGATCACTGCTTCAGCAGAACCACACCTGTCTCTGCAGGAGGACTGCAGCCACCCTTTAATGGGACTGCTACCAACACCCTGACACACAGGGAGTCAGGCCATACTCTCACTCTGTCAGTGCTGTTTTGTATTACTGCATTTTTTATTTCATTTTTATTTTCTTCCCTAATAAAGAACTATTATTCCTACTCCCCTATCTTTGCCTGAGAGCCCCTTAATTTTAAATTTATAACAATTTGGAGGGAGGAGATTTACATTCTCCATTTCAGGGGAGTCTCCTGCCTTCCTTAGCAGACACCTGTCTTTCCAAACCAAGACAGATGGAAAAGAAGTCCCAAAGGGTGCTTAACTCCAAGCAGTTGGTGCTGCTGAGGTTGAAGCCCTGAGGACAAATCCACTGGGATCAAACAGGAGTGGCAGACAGGATGGGTTATGACACAAACCAACAAAGCTGGAGCCCTCTTTCTTCTCCGGGGCTCTCTCAGAAATTCTCCATGTCCGGACAAACTCCCAGTCTCCCTGCTGGGAAGAATGGACTTGGATATCCCAGGTGACTGCTGAGGCTCAAACAATAAAGTTAGGCAATGATCAAAGCGGTTTTCCCCAGGAAATGACATATTCTCTGAAACTGGGATAACTTATCCCAGGGCTTTCTCCAGAAGAGTCACAGCTGGATATAGTCTCCCATTAAGGATTCCATAGGGGCTCATCTTTTGCTTGGAGTTTAGCTGAATTCCTCAGCAACGCCAGGATGTGGCCATTTGAGATGTTTGGCAGATTTGGCTCATTTGCAGGCTTTGTTCCCTTCTCTCAGCCTTCCCACTGGATTGTGGTCTCCAAGGAATCTGTAAATCCCATTTGACTCCTGTTCTCTTGGATAATTTTTGCACCATTCCTGTACAAAAGGAGGCCCTCTGTTAGGATGATTTTCCCTACCATTCCCCAGCAGTTTTATCTGCCAGTCCATTCCCTACATTAGTTGGGTTCTTCCAAGATTTCTGAGCTTCACAAGGCAGGAGATTGACTTGGCTTGGGAACTAAACACTCCTGAGGAATCGTCTGATAACATCACCATGTTCGACAGCTGATCCTTGTGCTGAAGGGATCCCTCTTTCTTCCTTTCAGGCAATTCCAAGGCTCGCTGCCCCCATCTGGGAACAGTCCCCAGTTTGGACTTTCTTGTGGAGTATCCCTCTAGTCTTCCCTGCTGGGATCCTTCTCAGGAATCCATGGAGGTACAAATTTAGCTATTACTTCTTCTCACCCCTGCCCAGTTCTAATCCCAAAGGATTTGGTGTCTGCCTTACCCAGCTGGAGTCTGGTTCCAACTTTGTTCTTACGGCTTCTGCTGCTTTCAATGTCCCAGGAGTTCCGTCAATGGAGTGACAACATTTTCCACTTCCTCCAGGATTCCCTCTGTTGCCTTTGGGTGCTGGAAGAATATGAAAACCTGGGCTTGCAGGGCTTTACTATCAGGAATTACATCCCTGGATTTGTTCATTTCCTAATATTATCTCTTCCCAACAAAGCACTGGGCATACAAGGAACATAGCAATAGATGCGCTAACCACTGTTTACTCCTCTAGAATATCAGAGCTTGGAAAAAAGGGCAGTTTTGGCTTTTCCTGATGGTACCCGTGAGGAACATTTTACATAAAAGCCCATTCCTATGTCTTTCCCTCCATCCACCAGAAAGCCACCTGTTCATCCCCCAGCTACTTCCTCCCTCTCTTCCTTTATCCAACAGAATTTTAACAGGTGAATATTCCCCTCTGGAAGGGCACCTTTCATTCCAAACCTAATAACAAATGAACCATTTTCCTTGACCTTCACTATTAGGATTCCACCAAGAGCCAGTGGATGGAAAATGATCCTCCCCGGGCCCCTGCTGGATTCTTGGAGCAGGGATTCTTTCCCTCTTTCCCCCATGGTGCCCTCACTGCCCCGCCCCTTTTTGGGCTTTGTTTCACAGCTTTTGCTTCCCATCCTTGGATCCTCTCCCTCACTCCAGGAGCTCCCAGCAGTTCCACACCCTCTTTTCTCCCATCCTGATAATTTCTCCAAGAACAGAGCTGTGCATTTCCATTTCCTTCTTTTCTCCAACAAGTCCCACAGATCCAAACCTAAACGTGACACAAGGAACTCTCGGTGCCTACAAATCCAAATCCAGACCCGGCCATCCCTAAACCAGCAACTCCAAACACACAATCCTGGACAACTGGCATTCATTCAAACCTAACATTTAGGACACATCGAATACTTCAAAATTCTCAAGAAGCATCCTGTTGCCTTCAGCTCCCAGGGATTTTTGCTTTGGACTCGCATGGATTTGGGGCTCAAGGGACTTCCCTGAAAAATCCTCTGTGGTGCATGCTGGAATCCCCAGTCTCATGAATCCAGAGAGTGTTAGAGGCTTAGGCTAACCTGGGCCACCAGAAAGGGACTCAATAGTGATGAAGGGGCACTGCTGGACACCAGCCAACGGCAAGGGGACACTTTAAACACTTGCCTGAAACTTTGCAGCGATTGGGAACACCAGCACCAGGGGCTGCACCCTGATGTGCTGAGACCTGAGCAGCAGGGCTGACTTACGAGATGAATCCTGGGCACTGTATGACTGACACTATCAGTATTATTTAGCTAAAAATAGATGACAAAAATGCAAACATAACAAAATTAAAGGGAGCTCACACAAGAAGGGAAGGAGGAAAGAAAAAAACCATTAACTGAGCTCAAAAGCAGAAACACTGTATCAGTGTGCACCAGCATCTTGATTTTTTATATTTAGATTTTTTCTTTGCATTGAATTTTATCCCCAACAGTTGTCTAAGAAATAATGTTATTAGTTTTTATTGGTACAGTGCGAAAATTTGTTATGGCTCTGTGTGTGTGGCTTTGGCCACACTTGGAGAGACACAAAATAAGCACTTGGATTCCTCCAGACACATAATGGGCAACATGTGTCAGAAGCCCCCTGCGGATAAACTGCTGCTCTCCTTTGCAGTAGTGCTGAGTTCTGCAGAGTAGTTGAAGGGTTTAACCACCTTCACTGTGGGGAAGGCTGATGGACTCCTGAGTACAGGGCTGCGGTGATGGTTCTGCCTTCTGCATGTCTTTCCTTTGTGGACACAAACCAGTGGAAAAGCAAGGCCCTGAAGCAACCAGGACCCTCCTGAGAGGGCCACGAGCACTGCTCCCCTTCCAGCACCAGTGCTGAACACGCCCACCCCTCCCCTGGCCAGTGCTGCAGCAGGCAGAGGAGAGAGCTGCCTCTGGAAAATGGAATCTTGGCCCTGCTCCACCAGGTACCAGCCTCTTTCTTCACCATGTGAAGAAATGCCTCACCATGTGAGGCAATGTGTCTTCACATGAAAGATGAATCCCCAAGAGATGGGCCTTGCAGGCCCTTAGAGTGGGAGCAGCTCCCCCCACTTTTATTCCAGTGGCAGCTTGGTTCCTCCCTGGGTTGAGACTAGTGCTCCCAGGGTGAGCACTCCTGGTGACATGGCCAGGACCCCCAGCCCTGCAGTTAAAAAATGACCACAGACCCACAGAGAGAACCATAGACACAGGTAAGAAATGCTCCAGCAGGCGAGGCTGCGTTGAACTGCCGCATCCTGGGCATCGTTTTGCTGCTTCCCATCAGAGCTCTGCAGCCAAGAGGCCCCTGTGGTCGGTAGCAACCCATTTGGTGCATGTGGGACCACGTGGCAGCAAGCGCAGGGCATACTGGGGACCCAGGTGCAGCAGCCACACAGACATGCTGTGAGGTCCAGAGACACTGAGCAGTACAGCTACCCCATGGCACACCCACGCTGGAAGGGGAGCGGGAACTGAGAATACAGGACTGGGTCATACATCGATCCAAAGCAGGTAATTCCCCATGATTTTTCCTCAAAAATTTTGAACTCTAACAGGATCAAAACCTTTGTGTTTCTCTGTGTTTAATATACAATTTTCCAGTGAGCTGGCTGCTCACAGTTTTTTTCTGTTTCACCACAAAATCGGTTGTAAGTTGTTTTTGGATCAAATCCCAAGATCTCCCTTTCCTCATGGATTCGGAAAGAAAATGTTGAAACTGAGGTGCCTATAAAATATCTGTGGAAAAAAATCAAAAAAGGGTTTGTGAGGGGAGGGCAAGTTTTTAAAATGCAAGTAATTAGATTTCAGTTCAATGAACTTCACTGTTCAGTGAAATGATATGGTAAGAAAATTATTGTATATACACACATAATATAACCATTATACATCTACTATACACATCTCAATTATATAATGTCTTACACTATTTGTAAACAACCTTGGGACAAAAATCATATTCAGTTTTGTGACAGTGCTGAATAATAAGCTTTGGGTGAATAAAAGTCAGGTTTGCTACCTTGCATGTGCACAAATCCACTGGTCAATCACAGCTAAGCCCCCATCCTTATAGAGTTTCAGCTCCTCCAGAGAGGGTTCAAACCTCACCATCTCAGGCAGCAGTTTCTTGAGCAGTTCAATCTCTTAAAAAAGGAAGGATATGAATTTATCTCTACATTATGAACAGCAACTCACTGCTATCACACAATGTGTTTGTTTAAGGAAATCCCAGGTGAACAGTTACAGAGCAAGTGACACCAGAATCTACCAACAAGTTTTACAAATTCAGTTGCCAAAATTCACAGCGTTGCAGGGAGGGAGGGGAGCCAGTGGTAATTGCTGCACTCCTCAGAAGTTACCAATCCTGAAGTGACTGTGATCTGCCTACCTTCCTCAACAGCATCAGTGGCGACAAAAACTTTTTCAAGTTTAAGCGTCTCCAAGAGGCTATGGATTTTCTTTACTGCTCCTTGCAGGGAAGGCACGTCTTCTCTGTGACCCCAAATGAAGTCTCTCCTTCTGAGATGAACCCCAAGGTATGGGCCACCTAGAGCTGTGCCTGTCTTAACCTACGAGAGAAAGATTGAAACTTTAAAACTTGAGAGCATCACTGTTCACACTGAAAAACCTGAATGCAATCATCTCTGTATTAGGCACAGAATCTCTCTAGTTGCAGACAGAAATTGTCAAGTATGGACTGGAAGTAGTTTGGGATAGTTGTTGCAACATTTAGATCTTGGGTGGCCACCATCATGCAAGAGAAACTGGAGTGCCAAATCTTTGTAAGCAAAAATTCCTCTCCTTGACCAAATAAATCCTCAACTGGCAGGTCACAGCTGAACTTTACACCCACACGTAGTGCTGAAAACAGGAAGAAATTCAAGTTTCCTTTACTGAAATGAGGGCAACAAAGACCTGGCCTTCAGAACCAGTCAGGCACACCTCAACAGACTCTGTTAGCTTGTGTCACATGGGGAGAAGAAGGTGCACGAGGAACATGTGTGTCCACCTTGATGTGAACAGAAGGGTGTTGCTCACGTGTACCTTCCAATATGTCCTGCAGCACACAGCCAGGAATACACAAATAAAATATTTGTTATGGGAAACAGACTGTTAAGGATTTTACCTTCATCTGTGTCCAGTCCTCCTTGTACTGAGTCCTGTCTGCCTCATCAGTGGATTGAAGGTATTTCTTCCTAAACTTGTCTCCCACTACACGGAGGTGTTTAGCAAACACCATGCTCCGACGGGTCTGTTGGAGTAAGAGCAGACACTGAGTCAGAAAAAGGAGAGCTAAAAATGAGTAGGTAGAGACAGCTTTACACACACAGCACTTCCAGGATACAGTTACTTCTGCAGTACTCTAAGCAACGATTTTATCCAAGCTTTAATAGTTTATTTCTAATTATCACCATATTTATAACCAGCATACTCACCTGCCCCTGCAATACACAGGTATGGGGAGGACACTGCAGTTATTTACACTACAGAACACATGATACACCAAATTAAACACCCTAGCAATATACCTCACTTCTGGAAACAAAAGCTGGGCAAACACTTTAGTGTGCTAAACACCTTTAAGAATAAAACCTGGTTTAAAAATACTATGTATCTAGCCACAGACATGCCGAGGCAATTCAGTGGAAAAATGACGAAAAAGGAATTATTTCCTTAACCTGTGAGTAATAACCTCTAAGATTCTGTGATGCAGTTACCGCTGCACACAGCCACAAGCAGCCTTTTTATTAACAGGCAAAAGAATTACAGAAATCCCAGGCTTTCCCTTTTTGTCTGCAAAGAAACAGAACGGAGAGATGCTTCTCAGAGGAACATGGAAAAAAAGAGAAGAGGCCCTGGGCCCATTTCGCAGTGAGAAAATTTTTGTTTGGACATCAGGCAAAACCACTGGGGCAATGTTTAAAGTGCCACTGCTAAGAAATGTGTGCTATAGAGCCATGTGGATTTCATGTCTCCTTTTACAAGACAAGTCACACTCAAATATGCTTGCATTTCTTTCTTTGAGAGGTCACTCTCAATGAATAATTCTTGGCTAGCAAACTAGTGTTTGGTCCACTTCTGGAAACATGCCATATCTCAAGTGAATAGCCCGATATTTACAAGACTGAGGTCCGTGTAATTTGTTTTGTAGTATCACGACAGTCAGTCAGTTTTTCTTAGGAATTTCAACTATATCAAGCACTCCATAGCATGTTCCATTTTCCTGTGTCTGAACTTCAACATTTTCTTAAAACTTTTATGAAAGGAATTATTTACCATAGACCTTTGCCTTGAAACCCATGGGAATTTTGCCTTTGAAGCCAGTGGGGAGGGATTTGGGACAATAATGAGCACTTTACGGAATTCTTTAGAAAAGACTAATCTTGAGGTTGACTAAATAAGAAACTGCTCCCTTCTGATTGTAGATCTGTTATACAGGGGAGGTCCTTTTAATCACCATGACCTGCAGCCCTAGGCCTTTAGGCACAAGACAGCAGGGCAAATTCCTGTCACATTAATCCACAGCAGCCTGAAAACCATGTTAGCACACATTGCTGAAACAGAAGGCACAAGACAAGAAACCCAAGGCAAAACTGAAGCACACATTGGTTACTGAATTTTTAGCAGAGCCAGGGAAAAAGTCTAGAGAAGCTATCTGTAAAATACTCACATTCCAATAATCTTTCCCTCCGTAGTGGTCATGAAGAAGGTTTTCAGCTCTGTCTAACATCACTGACCTATTGAAAATTGTAAAACTGAGTGCAGTTCCCTTAGGAATAGAATTTACATTATGACGTTTCTTTACACATTTGCTAAGATAAAGCACAGACTATAGTCTGTTTGCTAAAGGAACACGGGGAATGACGGACAGGCTCCTGGGAATGAGGCTCCTAGGAGACAAATGCTAGCTCTCTACAAGGCAAATTGTGACCCACAGTCTGCTAGGGAGAGAAGGGAACCATGTCACTCCCTGTGCCTGCTCTCTTCCCTGATAAATGGTATCCTGACTCTGGAAGTTAAACACTAACAAGCATTAACCACCCCTCACAGTCTTTGTAATAGTTGCTATAGGAGAAATTAGATTTCTAACAGGGAGAGTGATCCAAAGGGGACAAGTGACCTGTGTGATAATGCTCAGCCTCAGAGCACACGACAGCCTCTGGGAGCAAGCAGAAGATCATGAAAGCAAACCCAGAGAAGGTGTTTTCCACATGTAGAATAAAACGTCCTACAGTAAAACAACAGATCAAAGAACACAGAGACATTACCAAAATGTGTGGTAGTAGACAGCAGCTTGCCCTTCTCACAAATAAACACAGTTCAGGATTGTGTACTGGAAACATAACTGCACTATCGAAGTTCTAAGAGAAGAGATTTTGAGAGCTTCAAGTATTCCAGAGCATAAGAGATGTAGATTTAGTTTGTGAGCACACTGATAAGAAAACACACAGAGAAATGCTTCTGCTAAAAGGGATCATTATCTGCATCTCCTTCTACTAAAAAGAGAGGAAGCAAATAACCAATCAACTTTGGATTACCACTGCTGATCATCAGCTGGACACCTGCACGGAAGGCCCTAAATCACCTGGAAACAGACTAGACTGTGCTGGTGAAGAAGCAGCACTACATCTAACAGGATGATTGTAGGTGATTGAGGTTACTAATTGAAATGCATTGAAAAGTTTCCTTGAAGTGACCACACTTGAGGGGTAAAAATCCAGTCCTAGGGCAACACAACTGGTTGCCCAGCCAGAAGGGCAATATGGGAGATCAGAGCTCTGAACAATCATAGTAGCTTGAAGACACTGGCACACATGAAGATAAGGGACATCTCACTGAACATTGCCTAACAAGATTTCCTGACAGCCTTCATTAAAAGTTTTCTTAAAACTTGGCACAGAAAGGTTCTTGCATGGATTAAAAAAAAAAAGTTTAGAGACAGGGATAAACGCATAGTTCTCATTGCAGATGGAGGTCACAAGTGGAAGGTCTCTTCACCATATTCCTAAACAATCTACAGAAGGGCAGGAAAGTAGGTGACACGGCTTAATTATTTTAAATTCCTCAGAGCAGCTAAGGCCAACTATGAAGAATCAGAGAAATCTGATCACTGGCCAGTGAAGTGGCAGATGAATTCTAACATAGGAGTGAGCATAGTAAAAAACCACACTCTAACACAGGAGTGAGCGTAGTAAAAAAAACCCAACAAAACCTGGCTTCATTTAATAACTAAAGGTCTTGATGGTCAGGAATGAGGACAGTTTGATGCCAACATCAAGGCAACACTCAGAGGTCAAAATAAGGAACCTGTGTCTCAAGAATTAGCAGAAAAAGAAGAGAGTGCTTGACAGGACATGCCATTTGTACTGCAATGTAATAGGTTTACCCACACACAGTGTGCAGGATCCTGCTTAACTGGTTCCATAAGGTTTGGAGACTGGCAGTGGTGACAGCCAAAGGCATGGAATGGCTTTCACATGGAGAGCAACTAATGGAGTCAGAACTCTTCCAGGACTGCAGAGGAGACTGCTGAGGGTGAATGTGCCAGAGATGTAAAATTACATGTGCCGTGGAGTAGAATATGGAACAGCTGATGGTTTAGCATCTCTTACACTGCATGATCTAGGGGATTATTTGATGATACCTTGGAGGTATGAGTCACAAAAGCTGCCTGAGAAGGAATATAAAGGAGCTCAAGGCTATTTACTCTTAGGTTTGAGCACTGCAATCTTTAACTAAACTTACAGTTAAGTGTTTCTTGCACTGTAAATTTCTTTTTTATTATTTTAACAGAGTACAATAATTCAGTGGTGAAGTATCTCAACAGTGGACAACCCTTTAAATTCCCCTTGCTCTTCCCACCTAGCAATGGGGTTGTACAACAATTATAGAACAATATGCAGTTATACAAGGCAACTCACTGTGCTGAAGTGTTCTTCAGAAGCATGGGAGCCACAATAGAGGCAGATCCTTGGACAGACAAGCAAGAGGCATTTAGGCCTCGTGTTTCCTCATAACCCCAGAACCAGCCCCTAAATGGGAACACAAAGGATTGGTTCACAGGCTTGTATTTTAAATTAATGCCATATATAGAACCAAACATCCTAAAAAACTACATATGATGCAAATAAACCAGCCACCTCCTTTATGCTGCTTTTCAGTGTAGCAACAACTTTATAGAATTAGATCTTCTCATATCAATACAACGTTTTACTATTCATGGGCTTTTTAAAAACAAAGTGAACTCCAAGCACCCAGATATCTACAGTAGGCAAATATCTCTCTGAATACAACTGAAAAGACCAGAAGGAATGCTTGATGTTACCTGTAGTAACCATGTTTGTCTTTGGAGTACATCAGCTGATCAATGCATGGTTTTTCATCTATTTTTTCTTCCCACGTTCCTTCTTTCCATCCTTCTGCATAGCCTTGTAGCACATAAACCTGTTCAATAAAGGGCCCACCTGACTCTGAACAGAAGGCAAAGCAAAGGATTTGTAAGCATTAAAACCCACACCGTAAAGGTATGAACAAGCATTAGCTACAGTTAAAAATCTGCTAGAAATGCTAATATTGCACTACTCTCTCTTCTCCATTTCCCCTATAAAGAAGGAAAGGAAGTTCTGTGAGAGCCAGAAAAGCTAAAAGGGTCAGGCAATGTGATCACCTGCTATCCCACCCAGGTCTGTGTGATTTAATATGCCAAATGCAACAGAATCACTGTCACCTGGGTAAAACATACCACTGTGCTGGGTAAAGCACACAGGTTTTCAGTGCCGTAAGCAGCTGCCACAGGAGGAGTGCCTCCAAGAAAAATGCCAAGTACAAGCCCTTCTTCTCCTAAAGTTCAGGCTCTCAACAAGCATTTTCTTGGCAGGCAGGGAACAGCTCTGCCTTCAGAGCTCTTCGCAGCAGTGTGACATTTGGTGGCCTTTATTTCCTTTGCTGAACGTGTCAGTGTGCAGTGTTCACCAATCGAACATTTGGTGATTAGCTCAACATGGCATTAAATCCTAAAGGAACCAACTTCACTTTCTTATGGAAAGCCTTTCTCTTTGACACAAAGAGCAAGGGATATTTCAAGTATGTGCAGTATCAACAATGAAAAAGTAAGTTAAGGGAAGAACCTGCTTTACAGCTTTTACTGCCCAACCACCATATCCAGGAAAAAGGTGGCTTGTCTGTATTTCAACAAGCTGCCTCTCTCCTTATGGTCTTGTCATTATGGTCAAAACCACACAGAAACACTACAGGTGAATTTAACCACAGGTATTAATTGTCCATCTTCGAGAGTCCCAGAAGTCAAGGGGGCAGCAGTGCTACATCAAACAAGCTGCCAAGTAATTGGGTTATTCCATCCTAGTGACTGTGTAGCTCAGCAAAACTCCTTCCCATCCCTCCTCTTGCCACCTCTATGATTTTTTTTTTTACAAAAAAGGATAAAAGCCCCTATAAGGACAAACCTCTTAAGAAACCATGTCAAATATTTAATTAATTGTAGATTGCATGATCCTATACTCCACCTGCAAGGAACTGCTCATATTCGATGACAGGGATGTTCTTGTTGAGGCTTGGGATATCAAAGAACTCGGACCAAGCGATCCGGACCTGGAGGATATCAGGGCTCTGCCAGTGATAAAGACGTCCCCAGGGAGGCAGAACCAACACCCAGTTTTCACTTTTCCGCAGGGTCTTTAGGAGGGAAGCAATGCGAATGTAGACATCTCTGCGAAGGTTGAACCCTTCAGGGGGGTTTACATCATATAAAAGGTATCTGGGGAGAACAAAGGAATACCATTTTTTCTGGGAGCACATTGAGGCTATTACACATTTTCCTTTTTTACCCTACAATCCTGTGATGAAACTGTGGGGAAGAAAGTTGTTCCTCTTTTTGAATTTGTGGTACTCGGAAGGGGAAGAAGTATGGGAAGGCAGAGCAGTATGTGCTGCAGGGGCCACTAGGGTCTCCTGGCAAGAGGGCACATGAAAGGAGCCTTTCTTGCAGTGGGTCAAGGAGTGAAGAACCTTGCTCATCCTGAGGGTAATGTGGAGTGCGTGGTGAAAATGGTGAAACCGCGGGCATATAACCCAGGCTAACTCTTGTAAGCTGGACACAAAGGCAGGAGGGCGCGCTCCGGAGGAGAAGAAAACAATGCATCTGGGAGCTAGATAATCCCTGTGGGGTTCGTTACAACACAGGACATTCTACAGACCAAAGCTCTCGGACAGCTGAGATGACACCTTCCAAAACCGACCCAAAAAAGCACCAGTAGGCGAAGGAGGCCCTTTACCATCTGATGGCCGAGACACGGCGGGGACACCGCACGGCGGGGGAGATCTCGGGGGGCAGGACCGGCCCGGGGTCGGACGCGGCGGGGCCGCCGCTGCTCACCTG
>NW_005054661.1:245390-250765 GCF_000277835.1 Geospiza fortis | reverse complement strand
GCCCCTGCTCGCCGGAGCCGCGGCAGCGAGAGCACGGAGGGGCTGGGGGTCCTGCCAGCCGCCGAGCTGACGACTGTCCAGTGCAAGAACATCCCTGACTACCTGAACGACAGGACTGTGCTGGAAAAGCACTTCGGCCAGTTCGCAAAAGTTCGCCGGATCATGACCAGGCGCAATAAAAAAATGGCTGTTCTCCACTTTTTTGATCATGTGAGTATCAGAAGTGGCATAACTCTTGGAAGTTTTCAGCCTGGAGAGGTCTCCAGGGATACCTTAGAGCCCCTTCCAGTGTCTAAAGGGGGCTTACAATAAAGAGGGAAAGCAACTTTTTACAGGGACAGACTGGAAGAGGACAAGGGGAAACAGTGTAAACTAAAATAGGAGTTAGATGTTAGGAAGAATTTATTTTCTTTGCTCTTTCTGAGCAAACCGGGCACAGGTTGCTCAGAGGTGTGGCTGCCTCATCCTTGGAAATGTCCGAGGTCAGGTTGGATGAGGCTTGGAGCAGCCTGGTCTAGTGGAAGGTGACTCTGCTCGGGGCAGGGGGGTGTAGCTGAATGGTCCCTTCTAACCCAATCCAGTTTCTGATTCTATGAAGAAAGACTTAAATCTGAGTGCTTGGCGTGGGTCCAGCAGTAATGAAAACTGCACTCTTGTTTGTAGAAAAGCAACAGTTTCTTGTGGAGCCCAATTCAGCTGATTGCATGTAGGTCTTAAGTGAAGTTAAAATGCAGCAACCAGAATTTTTGGGGGATTAGTAAATTTTTCTCTGGCAAAAACTGCACCGTGTGTTTCAGTGTTGTGATGCCAATAGGTTTCCTTGCTTTTCTTTTGTTTCCTTTCAGGCCTCTGCAGTTCTGGCCAGAAAAAAAGCTAAAGAGTTGCACAAAGACATAGTAACATTTTGGCAAAAGAAGAAAACAAGTAAGTCTCTGTTTCCAGACTACTGAATGATGTATAAATAGCGTGCCAGCTGCACTTCTTTTCCTTGATGTGCTGAGGATGATACCTAAATTATCTCTTAGTAGGTGATATCATGGTTGAATCCTTAATGCAGTATCCAATAGAAATATAGTGATGTTCATCTTTGTGCTTCTGTCCAGAAGTAGGATATTCTTTAGGGGTATAAGAAAACCCAGTCTGAAATGCCTTGCAGCCTGCCTCACATCATGGACTGGGATGTGAACATCTAGCTTTCAGGAAAAGGTTCTGAGAACCAACCTAAGGAAAGTGTCCTGAGAATCTCTGCAGCGTCTGCTGAGGTTGCTGTTCTGTGCATCAATAGTTAGACACCGTTTGAACCAAAAAAAGATAACAACCTACAGAGTTTAGAAGTGGGAAACCTGGATTCCAGACCCTGCTTGGTATTAGGGCAAGAGGAGATTGTTCAGTCCCCAAGGGAATACTTATAATGTCAGGTGCTTCCCTTTCTTTAGCTCCATGAATGCTGTGTGTGTGCCTGTGAGATCCTAGCCTGTGGGTGCACTTCAGCTGCCAGCACATGGATGGTTCACCTCAGCTTTGACCAGCCACAGCCTTGCCTTCCAGAGAACAAACAGCTGCTGAGTTGTCTCCCCGAAATTAACATCTTGAAGCAGCAGCTCCAGGGTTGCCTCTTTGCCAGTGTAATTTCATCATGGTGTTATGTCTGTGGCAGCATTCTGAAATAACTATTCTTGGAGGGTTCAAGAAATCCAGCTGGAAAAATCCAGGTGGAAAAATTGTCTCTGGAAGAAGAAATTCTCCCTTCCTGCAAGTGTTAATTCATGCCAACCTGAGTCTAAGATTGGATATGTGAAATAAATACTTTCAGTAGGAGCGCTTGGAGTTGTGCAGGTGAAATGGATATTGCATCCATTTGGATAAATTTGGATTTTGCATAGGGAGTTATGGCTTGTGGATTATATTGCAAATCTGAGAGAACTGTGATTCAGTTCAGGATTAGACTTCATTTATTGCTGATTACCATTATTGCTAAGTGATACTGTCTTGAAAAATACTTATTCTTTATAGAACAATGACCTTGACAGCAATTGGTGGAAACTTGATATAGCTCCTAGTACAAATTGTTGTGGAAGTTTTGCATGCATGTACAAAACTGGGAGTCTTAGTTTTCATCACCACCTTCATGGGGTCAGGAAAAAGCTGTTGCTTAAACTACTTGGCAGGTACATGGTTTCATATTTATGTGTGATTTCAGGTCCAGCAAAAAGGGAATTTTCATCCAGGGAGAAGAAAGCAGGCGAAGATGAAGGAAGACAAAGCAGTGAAGAGCAAAGCTATCAGCATTCCCCTCTTAGAAAACCTTTAATAAGATCTTCTGCTAGCAGTGTCATGCCTGGGAGAAGGTATGTCCTCTCCTCTGGGAATTCACCTGGTAGGAAATGGGGAGCTTGGAGAAAAATAGTGATCACTGTGTGCCAGACATAGTCACGTTCTCTTCAGGGAGGCTGCTTCTCTTCTTTTCTGATTTGTCTGGATTAGAAGCACTCAGCTCTCACACTTTGTCAGAAGGATATTCCTAATGGCTTATTAGGGTCTTTTATTTTGGTGAAAGTAAAAAATTTTGTTCATAAAAGCATCTGTAGTATGAGGCATGAGGAAAGTGAACAAACAGTGCTGAGCCCAACTAGGACTGAGCAGTAAGGACACTGTGGTTGTGATTCAATGAGCTTCTCAAGCAAGCAGTTTCCTTTGGAGGCAATTAGAGCTCTGTGGAATGAGAGTCTCATTTTTGGAGTAGTTTGGATCATTGTTTCACTTCAAGTGAACAGTCTTCCTGGTTCATGGCAGTCACAGAAGTGGTAAGATTGGTATCTTTGTCACACCTCAATGGTTTGTCTAGTCTGACAAAAGTAATTTGATATGTGTAATCATATAACTATAAAATTAGTAATATGTTATGAAGGAATCAGTATTCCTTGATTTAAAAAGCATGTTTGTACTTGGCCGTGTAAAATCTTTTAATAATCTCTGTTGCTGTAGAAAGAAAATTGGGTTTGTCTCCAGCAAGCCAGTGCCTAACTTAAAATACAAACTGCTGTGCCATAGTGTTGCAAAATGCTACAAAACCCATCCCTTTCTGTCTCCTCTATGGACTTTCTCCACAATGCCAGAACTCTTGGCAGCATTGTCAGGGCAGTGCTGAGGATTTAACCAGATTAACTCCCGGGGCTGGTGTTAGCGCAGCACATCCATGCATTGTTCATGTTTCCCTGTGAACAAAATACTCTTCTGAAGAGATGCTGGCATCCTAAATAGCAGTGAACTGATTAAGACCAGGGCATGTGCTAACATATTATTATTAATAGAAAAGTCTTCTGCTTTAGTTCTCCAGCAAAGAAGCCTGGCCTTCGAAAGGCGCTGCAGTTTGAAGCAGAGCTGTTTGATTCCAGTTCTGAAGGGCAGAGCTCGGAGGGTTTGGGAGCTTCACTGTCATCTCTCAGTAACCTGGTGGGATTGGTGGCTGAGACATCTGAAGAGAGATATAGGCTCTTGGACCAGAGGGACAAAATCATGCGACAAGGTAATTAACATTGGTTAATGAGTGTGTCATCTGCTTCTCTGCTGGAAAGAAGTGTTTGGATTTTGTGGCAAAGCTGTTGGGATATTATGGAAATGGCTTAAAAGAGAGTTTAATGTGGAACAGTCTATAAAATACTCTCCTAGAGTATTCTGTATTTTTTTTCTTGTAAAACACACAAATCTGTTCTACTTATTGCACATGCAATGTCTTGTGTAAGGGGACGGGTGGAATGTCCATCTTCTGTGAAGGAGGGCACATAGAGAGATCTGCTTCTCTAGAGACTCTTCAAAGAAGGTTACCCAAAACCTTAACTGCATTTCGTAGAACCACAGATAACAGAATTATTTGAGTTGGGAGGGGCCCTAAAGCTCATCCAGTCCCACCCCTTTGGCATAGGCAGGGACACCTTCCACTATCCCAGGTTGCTCCAAGCCCCATCCAGTCTGGCCCTGAACACTTCCAGGCGTGGGGCTATTACAGCTTCTCTGAGCAACTTGTACCAGTACCTCTAGTATTTCTCCAAATTCAAACTATTACACAACTGAGAATTATTTCAAGAAATGTCCTTCTGTTTCACAGTGATGATTGTAACACCTTCCATGCTTTTCTTGCAGTTTCAAAACTGATGCTATTTCTAATTTAAGATCTTATTTTTAATGTTGACGGACTTCTTGTCCACTCAATGCAGAATTTTGAATTTACTGTTCCTTAGGACAAAAAACAATGGGTGTCTTTTAAAAGCTTCAGTCTTTTCAGCAAAACTCGCAATATGTGCAATACTTGGACAGGCCTCAGAGTGGGGAGAACCCCCATCCTTGTCCATTTGCGACTAAGCCAAAGTTTGGGTACAGTCTTGCATGCTCAGGGCTGTTTTGGCGCATCAGGGTAATAGCTTATTGTGAAGAAAAAAACCCAAGACCCAAGGGATGCTTAGTGTTTGTTCAATTTTTTCTGTGGTTTTTTTTAGCTCGGATAAAAAGGACTGATCTTGGCAAAGCAAAAACTGTTGTTGGTACTTGCCCAGATATGTGTCCTGAAAAGGAGCGTTACATGAGGGAGACAAGAAACCAGCTCAGCATCTTTGAATTGCTTCTAGGCACTGATAAGGTATGAGATTCCCAGGATATCAGTATGCCTCATGCTCATTAGAGCTGTCAGTATTGTTTAGCTGATTACAGGGGTAATTCTGGTACAGAAATTCTGTAGGCTGTTTAATTATTGCCTTTGAATTCTGGAAAACAAGATTTGCTTTTTCACTATGTCATGTATTTTATTCAGTTATTTAGAACTGTACTTCTAAAGCTGTAATTACATATTATATGTAATTATCTATAGCTATATATTGTCTTAAAGGTTATGAGTTTGAGACTAAGTCAACACTTCAATAGTCAACTCCTTACTGAAGTTAAAGGCATAGGTGGGATGAAATCCTCTTTACTGCTGGGAAGTTGTACATACTTAGGTTTTTATTCTTTTCCTCACCTCTTGCAGGTGGATCATGCAGCAGCAATCAAGGAATATAGCAGGTCTTCAGCAGATCAGGAGGAACCTTTGCCCCATGAACTGAGACCCTCTGAGGTACTGAGCATGACCATGGACTATTTAGTGACAAATATTATGGATCAAGGAGAAGGAAACTACGGAGAATGGTATGATTTTGTCTGGAACAGAACTCGTGGAATAAGAAAGGTAAGCACTGTGGATGGAGGTGTTTGGTGATAAAAAGCAAAAGATCCCATCATGCTGTAAAAAAAGGAAGCAAAAAGCAATAGTTGTTGTAATGTTTTGAATTGCAGAGTGACTCAAAGCACAGTGAAATGGGTTTTCCAGTGGTAATGCCAGATGACTG